>NC_066870.1:21485976-21580680 GCF_022985175.1 Labeo rohita | reverse complement strand
TAAAATAACCAAAGACTTAAACTAGTCTGTGTGCATTGAACACGAGTGTCACAATTTGAATTGAATTACTGAAATAAATGAACTTTTCCACGACATTCTAATTTTATTGAGATGCACCTGTATAGTCTACCCTTATGAAAATTAATCATGGTTTTACTACAAATAAAACAAACAAACAAACAACAACAACAAAAAAAACTATGGTTACTATATTTAAACCAAAGTTTAACCATGGCATTTGTAGTAAAACTGTGGTTATACAAATGGTAATCAATGCTTCAAAAAACCATGGTTACTATACGCTGTCACTATAATAAAACCATGGTTAATTTTCGTAAGGGTAATGTTGCCAGATTTGTAGAAAGAATGGAATAAAATATTCAAAAAGGTCTGGTCACATCCCCTTGTTGAAGAAAGTGTTAACAGCCTTATTAAATAATGGAAATATCAGTGGACTTTTAAGGTAATCAGTAAAACTAGCTGTTTTTATTGTTGACATTCTATTAAATTTTTACATCTAAATTTTAATAATAATAAAAAAAAACTTTTAGATATCAATCTGCATATATAATGGACATTGGTAATGATCAACATTCTATCTAGTTTGAAGGCATCTTGAATAAAAAAGCTTCATATTTAACTAAGTATATGCAAAACGCTTGAACCGGAAGCGACGACCCGTTTAACAGAATACGGAAGTCTGTTGTGCAAAACCTCTGTTGAGGTGACTGGCAAAAATGTCTAATTAAACGGAATTAACCCTTATAAGTTTCGAAACCATTTGAAATCGAAGTTTTACATGCAAAGTCTGTCATGAAACTCTAGAGGGCGCATACCTGTTGAAAAAACAGCTGGTTAGGTAGGTTTTGAAGCATGGATGCTGATTTGAGCTGGTTTAAGCTGGTCCTTTAGTGGTCATATGCTGGTTCTAAGCTGGTCCTAAGCAACTAGCTCCTGCTCAGGACAAGCTTAGGACCAGCACATGACCAGGTATTTTTGTTATGTATATTTGTATTGCATTCAATGCTCTTTATGTTTGTTTGCCAATACTTTCCATATTTTCTATGGTGTTATGTGCTGCTGTGTTGTTTCTGTGTCTCTGCTGTTTCATGATATGCAACTGCATTGATTTTGTTTTCATTTTGTCCTGGACTGTGCAATTGTCTACTGTCCAACTTAATTGATTATCTGAGCTGTCTATATCTATGTGAAATTACTGTCCATTGTGTTACTGATTTTGTAAAGCATTCTTGAGCCTGGGAAAGGCGCTATATAAATTAAACATATTATTTAATATTTGTTTTTTATGTGTGTTTCAGGACATCCTGAGAAGGATGACTGGGAAAACTCAAACCAGCAATATAACAAACAAGACAGATCCTCGATCTCTGAATTCCAGAGTGTTCATTGGTAACCTCAACACCGCTGTGGTCAAGAAAACTGACATTGAGCTTATTTTCGCCAAGTATGGGAAGATCACTGGCTGCTCTGTGCACAAGGGCTTTGCTTTCGTCCAGTACGCCTGCGAGAGGAACGCTCGGTTGGCTGTGGCTGGTGAGAACACCAGGGTGCTGGCTGGACAGACCTTAGGTGAGTGAAATTTATTTCCCTTTTTATTTGTGTAAATGACTGGACTCAAACAGGTGACAGTGATTTTAGTTACAATGAGAAGGAAGGTAGAAAAAAAACAGAGCAGGAGAAAATGAGAAAAGGACAGAAAGGTGTGAGATCTATAGACACAGAGACAGTTGATCTTAGTTCATAGTCGTTCCCATGGCTACCTGGTAAATATTCATCATCCTTTATTAAAAATGAAACTCCTGCTGTCTCTGTTGCAGCAGTGGTTTGAGTTGAACTCCAATGAATCTTGTGCTGGACTGATTTTCCTTTAGGTTACTTTTACTTTTTTTATTAGCTACATTTCTTTCAGATGACTAGATCTTTCCTTGTGAAAAATATTAGTTGCTTGATTTTATACGGAGCTGAGCATTTGTAACAAGCAAACTATTTTGTTTAATTTAAGAAAAAAAAGTATTTTGATTAAATTAGTATTTTGATGGCTTTGGATGTATTTAGATGGTTTGGGGAACTTTTCAGTTGCTCCTCATTTTAATATAGTTATTAAAAAAATAAATATATATATCCAAAGCAGCGTAGTGTTTTTTTAAAATAAACATACAATGTAAAATAAATAAATAAATAAATACTGTCAGTTCTAATATAGTTATAAAAAGTAACCAAAGCAGCATAGTATTTTTAAAATAAACATACAATGTAAAATAAATAAATAAATGCTGTCAGGTCTAATATAGTTATAAAAAAGGACCCAAAGCATAGTACATATACAATGTAAAAGAAATAAAAAAAAATAAATAAAAAATAAAGTCAGTTCTAATATAGTTATAAAAACGTAGCTAAAGCAACACATTATTTGTAAAATAAACATATAAAAAAACAGATAAAAAAAGTAACCAAAGCAGCATAGTATTTTTTTAAAAAAACGAACAATGTAAAATAAATAAATGATTAAATAAATAAATAAATACTGTCAGCGCTAATATAGTTGTAAAAAGTAACCAAAGCAGCATAGTACATACAATGTTATAAAAAAATAAATAAATATTGTCAGTTCTAATATATTTACAAAAAAGTAACCAGGGCAGCATAGTATTTTTAAAATAAACATACAATAAAATACAGTAAAATAAATAAATAAATAAATACTGTCAGCTCAGATATAGTTGTAAAAAGTAATCAAAGCAGCATAGTACATACAATGTTGTAAATAAATAAATAAATAAATATTGTCAATTCTAATATAGTTATAAAAAAGTAACTAAAGCAGCACATTATTTTTTAAACTAAACATGAAATGTTAAATACATAAATACATATTTACTGTCAGTTTTAATACATTACACAAAAGTAACCAAAGCAGCATAGTATTTTTAAAATAAACATACAATAAAATACAGTAAAATAAATAAATGAATAAATAAATACTGTCAGCTCTAATATAGTTATAAAAAGTAACCAAAGCAGCATAGTACATACAATGTAAAATAAATAAATAAATATTGTCCATTCTAATATAGTTATGAAAAAGTGACTAAAGCAGCACATTATTTTTAAAATAAGCATGCAATGTTAAATAAATAAATAAATAAATAAATATATACTGTCAGTTCTACTGAAAGAATCATTCTGTAAATAAAGAAATAAACATTTTTTACTGAAAAGCCTTTAAACTGGACAGTTTTCTGTTATTCACAAAACATCAACAAAAATAAATAAAAATTAAGTTTGGAAAATCAAGCAGCCCTTTAGCTACACTGCTACTAAAATCAGTTTTGTACTTGAAAAAAGTTTTTTTTTTTTTTTTTTTTTTTTTTTTTTTTTTTTTTTAGTAGAGATAAATAGTATTTAGCTTTAAGAATTTATCCTAACTATTTTTGTAGGGTGTAGAAAGTGAGTTCATGTTGTCTGTGACTCATATTTATAATGTTTTATTGCCCCCCTATGTTGGAAAGAGGAAGTACAGGTCAACCTGCACAAACCATACCGCTGAAAAAATATAAGTAGTGCATTGAAGAAGAAAGTCTGTGTTTAATAAGTGCATCTTATTATGGAGCCTCATTCAATACTATATGTTTGTTGACTCAATGACATGCAGTGATTTTGTAATTTTTGTGTGTAATCTAGTGTCAACCACTAGATGGCAATATAAATATACTATAGACATCCAAGGCACTGCAGTGGAAAAGACAAATCATAACAAATGTTGATTGTTGAGGATTTATTCATAACTCCTGACCCTTCTCAATTCATGCAGATTGCTTTTAGTCTAAAGTATAGCAGATTCTAAAAGCACTCCAGAAGAATACTAAAGTCCCATAAAAAGCAGCATCTGATATTTGTCTGAATATTTGAAGAACACCTATGAATAAACCATATTGTGTCAAACTTATAATTTATGTAAGCTTCAAAAAGAGTACGAGTCAAAAATAGGACAATTTTGAATCTCCCAGTTCTCAGGATAAGACTTTACAATCTTCCAATCATTATTTTCTTTAGCTTGTCTTAAAAGCTTTTATAAGAATATCAGTGTCACAGCAGGTGTGTGTATACATGTCACTATAATTAGTTTTTCTATATCTGAAATCCTCTGGCAGATATGAAGGAATCACAATGTCTTCAATTTCAGAGCCTGTCTTTAATTCAAAGGAAAAAGCATATTCCTGCATGAATAGCCTCAGGGCTTATAATGTCAATAACTACCAAGAATTTTCAAATGAATGACAGCAGCTGTGGGATGCTGTTCTTTTGATGTACAATATGATTCAAGATCAGAGACAATCTGAGACAAGAGTATGAACTGCATCAACTGATGATATATATTTATACTAACCAACCATTTATACATACTGTACATGTTTGTGAAAGCTTGTTTTCTTATACATACGGTAGATAAACACATAAAGTGTTTATTTAAATAATGCTTTATTTATTAATTTAATTTGTTTTTATTGCTGCAAAACTGCAGTATTTATTAGGTCCTGATCAGTTATAATTATTTAGATTTCTTTTTTTTTTTTTTTTTTTCACATTTTGGTTGCATATTTGTTAACACCCCCGTTATGTGTCAGTGGTACAGTCTGGAATGGTGCATGCCTGTACGCTGAACTCTATTCAGTCAGTCTCTCACAGTGACACTACGGTGAAGTGAGTTCAAGGGAAAGGATTCATTTATTCTCAAAATATAGTATGCACAATCTAATGGACACGTACAGAAGAACAATGCATAAAGGGAAACGGAATCAGAGATGTAAGTATGTTACAGACAAATGATAAGTGCTTTTAATTCTTGATTTGTAACAGAATCAATAAAATATAAAGATGTATAATGATACTTTTGCTTTTTTGTAAATTAAAATGAATGTGTTTAGGACATTTTCGTAATTACATAATATTATAGTTCTGTTTTTCTTGTTTAATATTTTATTTGTTTAATTATTAATAAATACATTTAATAAATGCATTTAAAATGTGCAGGAGAACTGCGGAAAACATCTTCTAAATGACAAGTTACCAAATGTACTTAAATGTTGTAAAAAGTGAGAAAATATGCAGCTGTTTGCTTAAGGAATTACTGTTACAGTACTTGATCTCAAATAATTTTTTATTAAAAAAAGGAAAAAAAATTAGTTGTTACACTTCATAAATATTAAAATACTATTTTTTAAAATACCCTTTTCTCTGTATTAAATATTATATTTAATGCTATAATAATTAATATCATAAATTAATATTTTTTACAATAAAAATGTTTTGGACTTGAATAAAAAGTTAATTATAATGCTACCAAATGAAATAAATTTTGACTTAAAAAAATGTTTTTACACTTTAACTATATTAAAAAAATATTTTAAAATATGTTTTCTTTGTATTAAAATATAACATCATTTAATATAATAATAATTCATATTATAAAATAGTTTTTCCCATTAAAATATTTTTTGACTCGAATAAATAGTTCATTTCAGTGCTGCCAAATGAAACATATTTGGACTTTTTAGTAAAAAAAAAAACTAACAAAAAAATTAACCTGATATAGTTTTTGCACTTTAAAAAAATATGAAAAATGCTATTTTCAAATAAGTTTTCACTATATTAAAATATTACATTATTTAATATAATAATAATTAATATAATAAAGTAATATTATTTACAATAAAATTATTTTTTAAATTTAAATAAGTTTTATTTCAGTGCTGCCAGATAAAACATATTTTGAATTTTTAGAAAAAAAATAAAAAATAAATAATGATAATAAAAAAAATGGTGCAACCTAATGTAGTTGTTATACTTTAAAAATATTAAAATACTATTTTTAAAATATTAATATATTATAGTTTAAAATATTATAGTTTTTCTTTCTTTCTTTCTTTCTTTCTTTCTTTCTTTCTTTCTTTCTACTACATTTTGATCTACCATGCTGAAAGCTTTCTAGAGGAAAAAACATCTTGTACAATTAAAAAAAAAAATGTTGTGACCTGTCTGAAATTACTGAAGAGGGTTCAGTATGTGTTCTCCATATTAAAGTACAGCAAATCACCTTTTGTAGCTTGACTGCATGATTTTTTCTCTTTGCTACAGAAATTTCTCCTTTAACTTTTTTGTACTTTTTCTTACTAATTAGACGTTTTCAGAAACACAATTTTCTAAACCCCAGAAGCTGTTAAATTTGCTTGGGAGTTGCATCTGTTCATGATGAGCATCCATGTTTTGTGTGTCTAATCAAAGACGGCACATCAAAGTTACAAAGCAAAGTTTTGTAGCTGTGCACACACAAGACTCCGGGGATAATGAGCGGCACCGAAAATGGATATGATGTCCTCAAGTGTACAAACCCGTTCCAGACAATTGCGCACAACAGTCACCGAATTACATCACGCCACAAAGGAGTGAATAAAGGAAGTGAAAGAGTTGTTTGATAAGTAGGTCATGTATGGAAAACACTCATTAGTGAAAGAGATACACAACAAATGCCAGAGGTGTCTGAATAATATTCATAGGCTACTTGCTAAAACAGAAATATATGAATTATGTGTTTTTATGTCTGCTAAGTTTCTTTGAAAGTCCTTGAAGCTCTTTCTTGCTTAGTCAGGTATCTTGAGTCACTTTGTTTACTGAGTTTGGCATTCAGGCACAAGTTTAATCATAAGACTTCTTGTCAAATGAATCACCTAAAAACTCTTTTAAGCTGACAGGCAGACACACTGACATTAAGCAGAGGTCATCACTAAGAGAAATGCCAATCTTCTCTCTATGCTAAGCCTGACAGACCTTTGAGAGAGAAGAGCAGAGGAGGCCCGTTGGTAAACTTAGATTAAAGTATTGATATGGCTCCATGTTTGAAATATGGTGGTATTTTAAATGGCCGGCACATATCGAGTGAAATGTCTGGCGTGTCGTGGGACCATCCACTGATTATTGGAGCAGTTGGATGATTCAGCCTGTTTTGGATTGTGTTGTCTCCCAAGAAATCATTATTAAGATCTCACAATACCATTATCTAGAACTTAAATCACTTGCTTCCCTATTAATGTTGTCAAAATGACTCAGTGAGGTCAGTCTCAAACTGTAGAGAATTAACATCAAGGGTTTGATTTGCCAGCGAATGCAAGAACTAAAAAAAAACATAGGGCTCGAATGCAATGTAAATGGCTCTGGATGAAAGTGTCTGCCAAATGTAAATCAATAGAGATGAACTGTTCATTGTGTCACCGTTCATCTTCCAAAAAAGCATTGTGATCAAACTAATGATGACTTTCTTATGAACATTAAACACAGAAACAGTTCTTGACCACAGTCAGTTCATGAACTTTTGATGCAGATTACTTCACCTCAGAACCTAGAAATCCCTGAATGAAATATTAAAATCTCATTTCATCAATAGACTAAATCTTCTGATATTTTCTTGAATATTTATATTAAACATATTGTGTCAAACTGTAATGATTTATTTAAAAAACATAAAAAATGAAAAATAAATATAATTTTATTAAGAATAAAATTAATATAATATAATGTAATAACATAATAAGTTAGGGAAAAAAAATTAAAATGATAAAAATGTGCATTTTAAATAAAATATACGCTCTAAAAAATCCTGGGTTTAAAAACAACCCAACTTGGGTTTTTTGGCAACCCAGCACTGGGTAAATATTGGACAGAACACACGCTGGGTTATTTTGGCCCAGCTGGTTGGGTTAAATGTTTTTTGCCAAACATGCTGGGTTATTTTAAGTCAATTATTGTTTAAAAATTGTTATATTGCTGGTTTAAAATGGACTGGAACTTATAAAAAAACACACACAGAATTACTAGAGGCAACAGCAATATTCAAAAGATGAACATTTATAATTAAGCAAGAACACACTGACAAAATACAAGACAAATTTAATTTATTTGGATGAATACAGCATAGTTTACAATATTACATACATTTAAACTTGTTTAACAAGCATTTTAGACATAAAAAAATGTAACATTTAAAAGTAACATTTTAAATTTCGTTTATTCAAGCGTTCTCTGTAATCACTTTTTACCAAAACTAATTCTCGTGGCGGTGTGTCGCCGAAATCTGAGCTGGACGAAGGGCTGCTGTTCGTCGGAGTAACTGCAAACTTCAGACCACAGCCTCGCATTTCACTCGTAGCTGAAAGATGCCGTGACTGACTCCATAGCCTGTCCATAAACAAACAGTATTGAGATTAGAGAACATATTTTACCATCAAAATAAATACATTTCAGTATTGTAGTGAATAAAATCAGTTTATGTTATGCAAGGCAAAAGGCGTTTCCATCATGCGAAAAGCTGCTGACTGACTTCTCGTCCCTGTATGTTGCTTTGTCTAAAATAATGTAATTTACAGCACAGTAAAGATGTTATAAATGAAATAAAATGTATATAAATGAAATAAAATGTATATAAACCTTTCGTTGAAGAAATGCACTAATTAGGCTGTGCTGACATCCACTTTCCCCTGTAGACAGGGTTGCCAGCCCAACTGCTACCCAAAACTATCCCAACCGCATTTCGAGGGTTTTTTTTTGGCTCGGTTCCCCTGTTACAGTTCGCATTCCAGGTGCTAAATATAACGTTATTGTTGTCGCTTCAACCCATGGCAACAGTGTTAAAGTAGCCCAATTTCTCAACCCTGCCTGTAGAGCATTGGTTCCCAACCACATTCCTGGAGGCCCCACAACACTGCATGTTTTCCATGTCTCCTTAATCAAATTCACCTGATTCAGATTATCAGCTCATTAGTAGAGACTCCAAGACCTGAAATGGGTGTGTCAGACAAAGAAGAGATGCAAGATGTGCAGTGTTGGGGGGCCTCCAGAAACGTGGCTGGGAGCCACTGCTGTAGAGGACGCAAAAAGCCAACGCTTCGAGTCTCTGACCAGGGTTGCCAGGTCCTCCAATAAAAAAAATGCATTCTTTGTGGTAAAATACACGTTAGTGAAAACTTATTTGAAAATAGTATTTTTCATATTTTTTAAAGTGCAAAAACTATATTAGGTTGCACCATTTTTTGTTTGTTTTATTTTTACTAAAAAGGCAAAATATGTTTCATTTGGCAGCACTGAAATGAACTATTTATTCAAGTAAAAAAAAAACAACCTGTGGCAATAATGTTAAAGTAGCCCAATACCACGGGACAACCACAGACTTGGCAACACTGTCTCCAACAGTAACCCGACAGCTGAGTTGTTTTGTTGGATGGAGGGGGAGAGGTGTATAGTTTCAGTTTATTGACCTAGCCACACTGTAAAAAACAAAAAAACACAATTTGTTGAGTCAACTTCAAATAATTTGTTCCCCTGCTGCCTTAAAATTTTAAGTTCAGTCAACTCACATAAGTTTAGTCAGCTTTAAATGTTAAGCTGTACTAAGTCACAACTTAGATATTTGACTTGACTAAACTAAAAATTTGGTTTGTTAAACTTAAAAGCTGGGCTTGTTACCCAGCTGCCTTAAAGCAGCAGTATGTAAGAATGACAGCTAGAAGTTGATATGGGTACTGCAGTGCAAATTCAAAATATGGGAGAGAGCTGTTTCTCTTGCTTCCTCCTACTCAGACTCCATGCTCATGCGGGTTTGCCAGGTTGAGGACACGCAACGAGCCTTGCACTGCAATTTGATGAGTTGTTTTAATGTTCCTCTGCTCATAGAGCATTGTGCAGCATGTAATATTGCCAGCTAGCGGTTGAAATGGGTACTGCAGTTCCGTCCCCGAAACGCACATTTCAGAGTAGATTTACTAGCATTATTTTAGCTATGTAAACATAGCATATTCCCTAAATATCTACAAACATATTATGTTATTTTTGGCTTAAGAAGAGTCAAAAACTTACATACAGCGCCTTTAAAAATTTTCACTTAATACAGCTTAATATTTCAAGTTGACTAATCTTTTTTGAGTTGACTGAACTTTAAATTTTAAAGGCAGCCAGGTAACAAAATTATTTTAAGTTGACTCAACAAATTGTTTTTTTTTACAGTGTAACCCATCAGCTGGTAACACAAAAGACATCAAATACTGGAAAAAACCATACCGGTACATGACCCAACAGGCTCAACCTAGCAGTTGCGTAAAAAAAAATAACCCACTATTTTTTTGAGTATAACATGTTAGAATCCAACATCAACCCCATGAAGATCCTTTAAACCTCAAACACTTGAAGTCAACGTAATTACATAAATTTGAGGAGAACTTCTTTTTTTGTAAAGCTCTTGCATTAACGTCAAACTAATTATTGTTTCCATGGAAAAACGTCCGCTTTCATCACAGAAGGTTAGCTGTAATTAGAAACTGCTAATTAGAGAGGATGATCTTTCTGATCGACTGGTTTTCCTCCTGCTTTTCAGTTGCTACGTTTGAATGTATTTTCCAATATATTCATTTACATGTTTTGAAACTTCAATCTCATAAATATATTCAGAGCGTGACTGTCTCCATTTGAAAGTTCTGTATGCTTCCATAATGAATTTGGCTCAGTCAGCCAAGAGACTAATCTAAACTCTGAAAGTGCACTACTTTTCTTTACAGATTTAGTGCTTTGTTTTGTGCTTCATCAGAGTGAAGGCTAAAATTGCTTGTAAATGTCTTAAAGCCTCGAATTGTGATTTAGTCAGGCACTCAGGCAGCCCGTCCTTCTGGATAACGTGCCAGGTGACCTTGAAAGGCACTCAGGAGTGATTGTGCATCTGTGTGTGTGTGTTGAGTGTGGCTGTTGCTCTGATAGCATCTCTCTTTCTGATGAGACAGATGAGAGCCATCAGTCATTTATTCTGTGGCATAATGCCTATGCATTTTCTCAGAGCGCAGAGGCTTTTCTAAGTCCATTATATTCACCGGCCATTGTTAGTCATTTATTAGAAGGAAACTATGATTAAAATGGAAAACGTACACTGTTTTTTTGTACAATGTCCTTTGCTCTTTTCACAGACATTAACATGGCTGGAGAACCACGTCCATACAGGCCAAAAGTGGCATCCAAGCGACATTTCTCCTTGTACAGGTGAGCCACCTAGATTTTTGAAAATCATTTTTTCATTGTAATCGATAAATACATTTTAAATAACATTTTTCTCATCTTTTTATTTAATTATTTTTAAGCGGCTATGAATTTGATTATGATTTCTACAGGGATGATTTCTATACCAGGTATGTATATGCATTCACTTGTGCTAATGCATTCATTCAAAGAAATGTGGTATTTCAGTAGTTGAATTGGTAAGATCCTTTCTTTGTAAAGTGTTTTTGTTAATTACGTTTTTAGTTAAGATCCACCTTGTCTCGTATGACCTTTTCTATGTTATGAAAAACTGAGGTAAGGTGAAGAAAAAAAAAAAAAGCTAAAAAGCATAGGAAGAGCTTCCCCTAATAACCATAATTAATGTCATTTTATTGGTTTGACTTCGATCCTTTGCTCAGGCTAATGATGAGCAGTCTTCTCCTGTGAGACATAAGCTGAATGTCAGAAAGCTGCTGGGTCGTTAACCGAGCAGCACAGACACGCCGGTCATCTTTCCTCTGACATTTTCATGTGTTCGCTTTCACTCCTCATTTGGCAGAGCTGAGTTTTATACATCTCCATGGAAAATATATGTGTGCTAACGAGCATAATTCCTTCAGTGCGATTATTTAAAAATATGCAAGTAAAAGCTAATTATGCTCATCAGACATTATCTCATGGGAGAGGGACTAAAAAGTGATCTTTCTTTTTTGCATGTAGACTAAGATATTCTCTCATCTCTTTATATTATCTAGCTTAAAGGGAACCCTGGGTATTAAGACCTGTATGGCTTAATATAACATAAATGATGTCTCTTACTGAAATATGTAGTTGAAAACCCATGAAAGATTTACGTTATTTAAAGGGGTCATCAGATGCTAAGTTCACTTTTGAACATGTTGTTTGAACATTAATGTGTGTTGGCAGTGTATGTACAAATCTACCCTATAATCATAAAAAAACCATCCAGTAGTTTTTAATTAATGTGTAAAAATAATATTCCCTTTTTTCAAATCGAGCCATTCTCAGATGCCTGTCATTGTGGCGTCACACTGACAGTGGCCGCTCCCACGATAGTTGATTGACATGAGCGTCTTACCTCAGATCAGCTGTAACAGTCCAACCTCCATGTTTTGATGCCGGAGCAGGGATTTAAGTTAGACAAGAATTGAGCAATTGAGGTGTTGTTGGATGTAATAATGAATGTAGTGGTCGTCATTTACTCTCGACATCTGAGCCGCTGAAGATGCAGTAGATTACGTTTGTTTGTGAAGGGAATGCGCCTCCCGATCTACATATATCCGTCTATGTTCACACAAATCATTCGTGATCCGGCTTCACTTATAGCAGAAGTGAGTACAAGGTTTAGCGGCTAAACGCGACTAAATGCGGCTAAAGTAAACAGGCTCGTCACTCCACAGAGAGAAGAGAGGGGCGGAGAGAGCAGAGCTCATTTGCATTTAAGCAGTCTCGACCAGAATGGGATGATTTTTGCAGAGGTGATTTTGTCAAGGTAAAAAGGGTGTTGTTTTAAACTACCATTGAGAATTTTTAACCAAAGTATATTATAGACTTTTCATTAAGACCCTAAAGAATCATATCAACTTGTGGAAAATGGGCATCCGATGACCCCTTTAAGCAAAAATACATTAAAAACTGTAATGTTTTGAAATATTATTAGAATTTAAAATAACTGCTTCTATTGTCAAAAAACCTCAAATGTAATTTATTCCTGTGATGGCAAAGCTGAATTTTCAGCATCATTACTCCAGTCTTCAGTGTCACTTTTGGTGCTCAAGAAACATTTCTTATTATCAATATTGAAAACAGTTGATAATATGAAACCGTGATACACTTTTAAGTGATTAAATACATTTTTTTACTAATATTTTTATATATTTTTCTTCAGGATTTTTGACATTCATGGGAGATTAGCACCATCCCCTCGGGCTATGATTCCTATCAAGCATTCCCGTTTGGTTGCACTATCAACGCGCAGGACAAAAAACTCTTTCCAGCCAAAGATGTCCACCTGCTCTTCTTATCTAAGAACGCTGTCATCAGGTTTCTTATGCTATATGGGTTTATCCATCATTCCAAGTCAGTTTTTGTCATCTCATTTCAATTTCCATTATCATGTTTTTAGCTCCTAGAACTGTAATCAGGCACCTTAAACAATCTAGACTTTGACATAACATGTCCGTACCATCCATAACTGCCAACCACAACCATTTTAAAATTTAAAATAATATTGTACAGCAATGAGCTGATAAAAATCACAGTGATTGATATTCATCGACATCATTTCTGTTTGTTTGGTTGTTTTTATCAAAGTGAAATCCGATCAGCTGCTGACAATCAAGCAAGAACTGTCCCAGATAAAGATTAAGATCGACTCCTTACTGGGAAGGCTAGAGAAGATTGAACAGAAGCAGTTAGCAGAAGCAGGTAAGAGGATGAAATGAACATTGCTGTCAGGGTAGAGGCCATGTTGGCAGGAGGTAGATTAAAAACACTTGTCTTCATCACTTTCAATGTCAGTGCAAGAAATCGAAAACAGCACCCACTCGTGTCTTCACACACATACAAAATCTGGACTAGGAGAGGAGACATCCACACACCTGTGTTAGTTTAACTTACTCAAAAGTTTGGTACACTATTAAAAAAAACCCACTTGAAATTTACAAGAAGAAAAAAAATGCAGGTGTGGTTGCCAGAATGTAAAAAACAATAGTAAATAGTAAAATTTACAGTATAATACCAACGCTTCTGAAGTACTAAAATGTGTTTTGTGCCTTTATAATACACTGAAAACCACCAAAAAACACAGGTGGTCATTAAAAAGCCACATGATGAAACAAAACTCATGACAAGTAGCTTTTCCACAAACTGAGGTAAAAAAATAGAAGGTGCACAGTGTCATACATGCAAATACAAAACAACAAAAATGACACTATAATAATACAGTAAACATTAATTTAACAACACACAATGTAACATAAAACCCTATTGTACATAACTAAGAAGAAATATATTTTTAAAAAATGAAAAAACATCAAATGTGCAGTATCACACAGGAAGATTAGGCAATTGTTAAAATGTAAATTTTTTCCACTGTAATTTATAAGATGACTTGTACTTTTTCCACTTCCAAAAACAGTATTTTATTATAAAATGACACTAAATGGCCATTAATTACAGTTTACTATAGAGAGTAAGGGAATTTACCACTAGGTTTTTACCATAGGATTTTTACATTCTATTACAATTAGAATTACAGTCATTTTTACAGTGTATATTTTCTTTTAAGGAAGAATTTCCCCTTTTTTTACAAGATGTAATATAAATCTCAGGTGTCCCCAGAATGTGAAGTCTGTGAAGTTTCATCTCAAAATACCCCATAGATCATTTATTATATCATTTTGAAAATGCCTAATTTGAGTGGAACCAGAAACACGCTGTTTAGTGCATGTCTCTTTAAATACAAATAAATGCCCATTTTCACTGTGCCTTTGCAGCTTGTACTTCAAACACTGCCAAAAAGTCATCAAAAAACATCTGTTTGGTTTGGATTATCATGTCTGTCACACTGAAATCATACGTTTTATAGCCATATTAGTTTAAACTTATAATATATGGTTTTCTGAACGCACACATCCAAAACACATGCACAGAAAATGGCTGTCAAATGGCATGTGAGTAGGCGAAGTTACTAAACTAAGTTCTCTTTCAAATCTTATTGCACTTAAACTGTCGAATACACAGAAGTTTATGTTAAAAACACACAAGTTACTAATCTTTTTGTCTGTGAAGATAAACAGCTGGGAAAGAAATGCATGTTTATATTAGATCTCTGTGGCAGCAGCGTAATATGATGTTACAGTAAATAAATCAATAAATCCACTGCTCTCTTGTCTCCTCTGAGGCTGGGACTCTAAATAGAATTATGTGCTCGTCTGAGCAGCCAAAGACAGAAAAGTTAGCATGCTTTGCTTGAATTTTTGCCATGTCGTTAGAACAAGGACAACGTTGTTGCTGGCAAAAACAAAATTACGGCGCCGTGGGTGGAAACGTACAGATTAAGGGGCGGTAATATTATAATAAGATCCAGCTTGTTTTTTTCACAAGCTTGTAGAAAAAAACGTACCAAAACAAAGTTACTGGATTGTCTTTTTTCACGTTTTATGGGTTGGTACATGGACAAAGTCCGATTTTCATATATGTCCCCTTTAAATATTCATATAGCTACTGGCTGCACTTTAATCTCATTATCTCATTCACCTTTCTGTCTGCAATCTCACAATTGTGTAGAAGCCCACAGAAAGCATGAGAAGGCCTATCAGTCTCTCTATAGTGAGACAGAAGAGGATGTGGATCAGGAACATCAGGAAGCAGGGTCTTGGGAAGTGACTGATGAAGGTGATGACGGATATAATGACAGGGCTGATGGTGACCTGGTGAGCTGTCAATGAACTCATCTGAATTGGAAATGTCATTTGATATATGAGCAAGATACACTTGTATAGAATATAATTGTGTGTGTGTGTTAAATCCCAGATAGAAAACCACATATCTGATGTAGACAACTGAGCAAGGTTTGTACCACAAATTCATGCCAAATTTACTTAACATACAGTCAAACCAGACATAATTTTTGATATTTTTTACTAGTGGATGGCAGGACACTACACGTATAGTGTATACTATAGTAGTAGTAAACTGTGACATATTATACCCAGATATTATTCATACAGTGAACTAGTTGAATTTGGGACCAAAAATTATTCAGACACTTTGACCTGACCATGTTTTGCTTAAGTGTTTTTTCTTTCATTTCTAACCTTTTTACACCACAGACTAAAAAATTAAAGCATTGCTTGGTAACTGGTCAACAAAGTATTTATAGTTATGTAAATATTGTCATACTAACAGTTGTCTGAATTTTTGGTTAATTGTAATCCATTACATACCTTTCTATCAGAGTTATCTGACGTTATCAAGATGAATTTTTTTCTGATACAGTTTAACTCTGAGTTCTTGTCATATTTTATTACCATTTTCAAAACTATAGTGAATAAACTGTGATAATGTCAGAAATGTTGAAGGTGTCTGGTTTCACTGTACTTCTCTCTTTTTATTTGACATTATAAAAAAAGTATATTGCCTCTGCCTTTCAAGCTTTTTGTGAAATGTACTGATGTTACTATCAGAAATTCGAGACTGTCCATGTAAGAAAAACATTATATTGTGCAATTTATTGCACTCAAATTTTTTCATCAGACTTGAGCATTCATAAGCAATGCCCTGTAAACTAAAAGCTATTTTAGCCATTCATTTCTTAGTACTTATGTCTCATCATTTGACCTTCAGAAAGTCCTCTTTCGCTTCATTCAATGTATAAACATCAGGTTTTTGGAAAATACTTTATAACGTATTATGTAATAATATAGCATAAACAAAAATTCTGTGATACTTCTTTGTTTAAAAATATTGAAATATTTTATACTTTTTATCTGTAGGACTGGGACCAGCAAACCTATGAAATTTACTATTTTTGGAAGATATCCAGATGTAATTGTTCACCCTTTCATGTCTGTTTATTTATTTGTTTATATGTATTTTTCATTCATTCAACTGGTCATACATGTACATACATAAGTATGTATAGACACAAAATAGAAGGATGAAAAACTATAACTTAATATGTAAAAGAATTTATGTATTTTATCTAACAATGTGATAAACTTCAGTGTCATTGTCATAAGGGTTTACAAATTAAATTGTAATTAAAATGTAAACTTTTATTAAATTAAACTGTATGTGCATATGTTTTTTTTTTTTTTTTTTTTTCTGGACATCTGTCATGTACATATTCAAATTATGTTTACTGAATGCACATTTATGTATAAGTAAATTATTAAATGATTCATCTCACTCATTATTAGGAATATAACCTACTTTTACATCTCTATTTCTTCTTTTCTCTATTATTATTTTTATTGTAGTTCATAGCTTAACTATAAGGTGTGGTAAAGTTGTTTTTATGTGTTTAATATTGTGTGACGCATTTGTGAAATAAAAACGTCCAGACATCAATTGTCGCAGGGTTTTTTTTATTTGTGGGTGTTTAACGTTGACTGTACCTCTGCATTAATATAAGCATATAAGCCAGCTGAAAGCACAAAATACTCGATAGATAAGCCGCTCACCAATTTTTAAAAAGTTATTTTCTGTCTCAGTTCACCTGAGCTCTTCTGAAACTGAAGCCGTCTATAGGAAGTGACTACGTACCCGGCCGGAAGTAGGAATTAGTAAGCGGGACTTTTAATTTCTGCAGCGGTAAAATACAATGGATATCTTTGAATCCTTCGCAGGCAGTTGAAGTTTACCACAAGCCAGGTAGGTAATTAAAAAACACGGTTTTTATACATATTATTTATAGTATAAAGACATATGAAGATATCGTGAAGCCAACAAAAATAAACCGAGGCTAACAAAAGAACTGACGTTAAAACTAACGTCACATCACTTGTATTTTAAATGAAACTTGTATTAAAGCTTTACTTAGCAATAGTTTTATACAACCCTGGCAGCACTGCACACCTTTTATTAGGAGAAATGGGCTGTTATTAACACAAATTATGCGATACATAATACAACTGCTTTGTTTACGTCATGTGTTGTGTTGTCAAGTGCTGAACTGTCGGTCAGCCGGTGTCTAAAACGTAACTTCTGTCAGTTCGTCGTCTTAATTCTCATTATCAGAATGAAAATACTCAGTGTAAACAGTTATTTCGATTAAGCTTTAATCGTTTTTGTAATGTAAATAAACGCCTAGCTGTGTGAAACCGTAACACGTTATGTTGTGGTTAATGTATCCCTATCATCGATTGTTGATCGATTGGGGTCTGTGGGTTATTGCTTATAGACCATTTCGCTAGATGTAAACATACTGGTCCCGATACACTTCCTGTTTCTTTTTTTTTTTTTACTTTACACAAACATCACAAAAAAATACAACCAACATAACATTTGACTGGATGAAAATGTTACATTAGCACCTTTAAGATGTATATTGTGTATGTGAAATAAAAAAAAACAAAACAAAAAAAAAAAACAGGAAGCACTTCTGGACCAGTGTTGTTTACATCTAACGAAATGGTCTATATATAAAGACAGAAACTTGTTCTCAGTGTGTCTGTAGCAGGTCATGGCTGTTGGAGAGCTCTGTCTAATTGATAAAGATATTTCAAGGTGAGTTTAACTCATAGTCCAGTTTTACATCAGAAGTGCCTGTTAACAGGCTGTCTTGTATTTTAAGTACAGTAGATTGTGACTTAACTGAAGATATTTCTTTTTAGTCTGCAAGAGGTCCCACTGAATCCCAGTATTTCATCTGTGAATCTTCACTGTAATCGCCTCACTAAGATTGAGGGCTTGACGACAGCGTGGCACATCAGACATCTGGACCTGTCATCCAACCACATCTGTCGTATAGAGGGATTGGCTTCCCTGTCCTCACTGCGCACCTTAAACCTGTCCTGCAACTTAATCACGAAAGTAGAAGGTAAAGCACACAGTTTTTAGGCAGAAAATGTGGCAAATGTTTGTAATGCCCTGTAGTATAATTTAATGCTAAAGTTAAATCATGAATGGTTTGAATTTTATCTTAAACAGTTCCTTCCTGTTATTACTTGTAATTGGTTGTTTTTGGTTTGTAATCTGTCAATACATGGATTTTCTTCAGGACTTAATGGACTAACAAACCTCACAAAACTGAATTTGGCCTACAATCAAATAAATGACCTAACTGGTAGGCTATATTGTATTACCATTAAATGTGTTCATTCTAGTAGTTAGCTCTCTAAATTGTTTGACATTTAAGATCAGAAATATACACTACCATTCAAAAGTCTGGGGTTTGTATTTTTTTTTTTTTTAAGAAGCCTCTTATGTTTACAAAAGCTGCATTTATTTAGTTAGAAATAGAAAAGTAATATTGTTAAATATTATTACATTTAAAAAATATATTTTGACATATTTAACTATATTGACTATAATAGAACTATTTCTATTGCAATATATTTTTCAAATGTAATTTATTCCTGTGAAGGTAAAGCTGAATTTTCAGCAGCATGTATGTACATATATGTATATATATATATGTTTTTTTTTGTGAAAACCGTAATACACGTTTTTGATGATTTGTTGATGAGTGGGTTCAAAGGGGCAGCATTTATTTTAACACAGTATCATTCTAATATTCTGATTTGCTGCTCAAAAAACATTTATTATTATTATTATGTTGAAAACAGCTGAGTAGAATTTTTGAGGTTTCTTTGATGACAAGAAAGTTTAGAAAAGCAGCATTTATCTGAAATAGACATCTTTTGTAACATTATAAATATCTTTATCATCACTTTTAATTTTGTTTATTCAGTTTAAAGCACCCTTACTAAATAAAAGTAATAATTTCTGTAATTCTGTAAAAATGTACTAATTCCAAGTTTTTGAATGGTATAGTGTACTGTGTTACAAAAGCTTTTTATTTCAGATAATTTCCGATCTTTGGATCTTTCTGTTCATCAAAGAATCCTGAAAAAAACATGTACTCAACTGTTTTAAATATTGATAGTAATAATAATAATTAAAAAAAATGTTTCTTGAACAACAAATCAACATATTAGAATGATTTCTGAAGGATCATGTGACTCTGAAGACTGGAGTAATGATGATAAAAATGTAGCTTTGATCACAGGAGTAAATTACATTTTAAAATATATTCAAATTATTTTAAATGGTAAAAAATATTTCAAAATTTATGCTGTACTTTGAATCAAATAAATGCTAAATACTTTAAAAAATATATAAAAAATCTTTTGACTGGTAGTGTAGAACATGTAAAAAAAAAAAAAAGTATTTTATCACTTTTAACTAATGCATCCCTGCTGTATTCAAGTATTTATTTTTTTTATTTACTTTATTATTATCTTATTGAACCCCAAGCTTATGAATCGTAGTGTACAGTAGATCACAACTGGACAACTGTATATTTACTTTCTATTCTGTGCTTTTAGGTCTCTTGTATCTTCATGGAGCAGAGTACAAACTAAAGTACCTGCAGCTCCATAGCAATCGTTTGGATAGCATGAACCATGTGCTGCAGTGCATGGTGGGACTGCAGAATCTGAAAAATGTTACCCTTAGCCAGGACGGCGCACAGAATCCAGTCTGCTCACTGCCAGGTTTGTAGGAAAAAGGCCTGAAGGAAAATTAAGACTTCTTTTTTTACTGACAAACATGTAATGAAACTGGTGTGGAAAATCTGGAATAGTCTAAAAGGGACAAAAAAAATAAATGTGCACTGGACCACAAAACCAGTTGTAAGTAGCACGGGTATATTTGCAGCAATAGCCATTTGTATGGGTCAAAATGATCGATTTTAGATCTTTAGAATATTAAGTAAAGATCATGTTTCATGCAGATATTTTGTAGATTTCCTACAGTAAATATATCAAAACTTAATTTTTGATTAGTAATATTCATTGCTAAGAACTTCATGTGGACAACTTTAAAGGCAATTTTCTCAATATTTTGATTTTTTGGCACCCTCAGGTTCCAGATTTTCAAATAGTTGTATCTCAGCCAAATATGGTCCTATCCTAACAAACCATACATCAGTGGAAAGCTTATTTCAGTTTTAAAAATTGACTGGTTTTGTCACATATAAGATATAAATAGTTGGCACGTTTTTTTCAGTTTGTTCTTCCTCTGTTTGTAGGCTACAGAGAGATGGTTCTTCAGTTTCTGCATCAAGTCACTACCCTAGATGGAGTAGATCGCCTGGGAAATGCATCTCCTTTAGCAGAGGACAGTCCTATGGATATTCCTGGTCTTGAGGACTTCCTTGAATTTCTGATTTCATCAGATGCTAGTGTTAATGGAGAATTGGTAAACTGTTTTATGATACTATTTATTTTACTGTTTATTCTCCGCAGTCATTTATTTGCTTTTAGACTTAGAATGACATTTGAATCATCTTGAGGTGCTTGTGAGACATGTTTATGTTCAGTGTATTTCTTTGCTATGAAGCCAAAGTCAGATGCTCCTCTCACTACTCCACGGATTGATGAAGTCCTGACCCAGTTTCGACAACGAGGCGAAAAACCAACTGCAGCAAATCAAGAAAATGAGCAACGAATTAAAAAACTAGAGCAGCAAGTTTCTCATCTCATTCAGAAGGTAAAGGAAAATTGATTACTACATTTCAATTATCATTTCATCATTAATTATCATTAATTCAGTCTTTTCATAAAAATAACACAATCCATAATTTAGGAAATAGTATAATTCTAAACTGTATATTTGTACTTAGGTTCCTACAGGGGATGGCTTTAAAATGAACAGCGCTGTACCTTCCGTGGTACATAAAGCAAAAAGAGACACTGATCAGACATCAGAGAGCGAATGTGACAGTGGAAAAGAAAACCAACGACATGCCAAAATCCTGGCTCATCCCAGAGGCTCTGCAGGGAAAAAATTGACCAAGGACACCAAAACCAAACAATCTGACTGGTGAAGCAACTTGTACACATGCATATTTAAAAATGCATTTGGTCTCAAACTGAATTTCAAGTGCTTATTGAGAATTTGGACTTGAGTTGCGCAAACACATCTCATTACAGTTTCCTGGATTTGATTAATAATATCTTTTGCTCCAGCACAAGGCTTAATTCTGTTTCGAAAGGCTTCAAAATATTTGCTTGCTGCATTCTTCCTCAGTGAAGTCTTTTTGTAAATCTAACTTAATAAAGTTCAGAATCATAGAAAAGCTCCCACACTTCAGACAAAGCCTTTGCAGTAGTGTAGTAATCAGGGCAGATTATAAATTGTCTCTGCTCCTCCCATTTAAAATAGCTTGTACACATGAATGATTACACTGTCATAGTCAAGTTCAGTTCATTTAGCTTAATCAAAACTTAAGCTGCAATAACATAGAACAGTAGAGAGAGCTGCTATTGAGAAGTTACAGCAATAGTACTTTAATACATACACTAATGCAGATTTATGTTAATTAAAAAAAAATTATATAATAAAATAATATAAAAATATATATATACACTGCCCTCCAAAATTTTGGAAACACCCTTGAAAAGTGGGGTTTTGGACAATATTGGCATGAATCCTTTTTAATTTGTGATAATTTTGCACTGATAAGGGACAACGCAAACTACGAAAACATATTTTATTACATAAACAGTTTATACATAGAGAAAAAAACTTCGATTCATTCAAATTTCGAGAAAAGAATTTTCGATTCATTAAAATATCTACCATTAGCAGCTATTACATCTGTGCATAATCTGGGCCTAAATTCATTGTATTCTAAACTTAATTGGCAATCAATTGTTGAAGCTATTAAGGTGTGCTGACCCAAAAATCTTTTAACAACCTGGGCCAAGTTTAAACCAGTAACCAGGCATCACAGCTGGCAAAGGGGCATGTCTGACTTTGACATGTATATATTGCCATTATTATGTAAAAAAAAAAAAAAAAAAAAAAAAAAATATATATATATATATATATATATATATATTATAATATTTATGAAAATTTGGTACAATTAGAATTTTTTTAATGTTCTTTTCATATGCTTACCAAGGCATTTATTTGCTTAAAAATACAGTAAAAATATTAACATTTAAAAGAACTGCTGTTTTTAATATAATTAAAAATATAATTTATTTTTGTGATAACAAAGCTGAATTTTCAGCATCCATATTCAGTCTTCAGTGTCACATGATCCTTACAAAATTCTAATATGCTGATTTGGTGCTCAAGAAACATAAAAAAACTATTAATCAAAAGTGGCAGTAAAGACATTTACAATGTTATAAAGGATTTCTATCTCAAAATCAGCATATTTCTGAAGGATCATGACACTGGAGCCTAAAGAAATAGCTGCTGAAAATTCAGCATAAACTGCATTTTAAAGTACATAAAAATGGAAAACAGTTCTTTTGAATTGCAGTATTAGTTTACAATATTACTGTTTTCATTTACTTTTAATATTCATATGAATATATATATATATATATATATATATGTATATATATTTATAGTGCATATTGAATATTGAAGAATCTCCCACTCTTACTGGTCTAAAATTACTTTTGTCTTCATTGCAGTGCGACAAATACACAAAAGCAGAGGTCCACAAAGCAGCCTGTTGGCCCCCGTAGGAAGACATCAGTCCAAAGCTCTGGGTCTACTGAAACCGTAGAGTGTGTAAAAAAGGGCCCTAAAAGCATTAAAGCCAGTCCTAACAAAAGCCCAGCTCAATCTCAAGAGGAAACCTACAGGGTATGCAAACTGCACTGTGTAGGTCCAACATTTCTCTTTATCAAGCCAAATGTAAATTTGCAAAGAGTAATGTGCGTGTGTTTACGTGCAGGCAATTGTAGAAGAGCGAGACCAGGAGCGGGAGCGGCGCTGGAAGGCAGAGCAGGCTGCGAAGAGACTTTCTGAACAGGTCAAGAACCTGCAGACTCGAGCCAGCGAGGAAAAGGACTTGCAAAGTTTGGCCTTACACACCACAGACAGGTGAGGGCATTACTTTTGCACTGAAATCAATGTGAATGAAATTGAGCAGCTTAATTATGAGTTCTACTGCTGAGAGTCAGAGTAATATATATTTATATATTACCAACGACCACAATTAGCTGCAACATCTATTATCTCACTCATTCAAACATTCTCTTCCATCAAGGACACCTTAACAATCTCCAGCCATCCCAGTGTTTGGAGAGAATGTTTTGCTTGACGTATTGCACCTAATTGGTGTCAGCTCCAGCTGAAATGTTGGATCCGAATACACTTGAGTATAATTAAATTTTATTAGGAGTTTCCAGAGACCCTACTGCAGGGTCCTGATGTATGAAGCTCAGCCTTCCCACCTGCATGCCAGTTTCTGTGCCATAATGACGGCCCTGATATTGTGCTCTAATATTATAGCCCACGCGCTCCACCTGGTGATAAATCGTAATTATAATGGAGATTAAAGTCGTGGTGACAGGCACATGTCTGCTGCAGATCATCAATCAATCCTAATTGCCACCCCTGCAGCACTTTGCTGTTAATGACTCTCGCCTCACAGTCCAGTATCTGTTTCGTTAACTCTTCATCTGCTGAATATGCGTGAATGTAAATTAAAATGATGAGTGTAAAAATTATTATAAAGTATTAACTGTCATTAAACAGAAGTTGTAGTGTGTTTATTACAAAATGTTATTATAAAACGTTATTATAATAAAGAGGTCTTAAATTTAGGGACAGAAAGATAAGAATTCAAATGTGGCTTAATGTGAAGATTCGACTTCAAAAGGCTATGATTTCATTGAATAAATATGAGTTGCATGTTTCAAATCAGAATGCGGCACGGGTGTTTTTTACATAAGCATTTCTGAAGGAAACCGACTGGCTTCAGAAAAGTTTCGATTGCATGTTTGTTGAAAAACTAGCGTTGGTGAATGCAGCGCTGCTTTGTGTACAGCCGTTATCGGGGAAAATGTTGTAATTCTCTCGTTCCAAATGTGCCATCTACTGGCAGAGAATGAATGTGTGTTTTCAATAAGCTTGTCTGCTGTTTTGAGAACAATGCAAAAACCGTATTTTAAGAACCTAATGTGCCTTTTAAATAGGGATGTAACAGTGTTATCAATATCGTGGTATTGGAATAGCAAAACTGTCTTGATATTATCGTGGTCACATGACGATATGAAATGATAGGTCTTCCAGGCAAAAAGTGTTGTTTTTAAAATATATTTAAACTGCCATATATTTTCTACCATAAAAGGTCTTTAAAGTTGTGTTTTGGGCCATTATGCTTTGACAGTATCTGTCAAACAAACTAAAACTGAAAGCACAATATGGCTTAATCCCTTCACCAAGTCTGTTTTTGCTGCACGTTTCAAAGCGAACCGCACACATTCTTGAGGCGATCAGCTCGTGATCCGGTGTTTTCAGCACCTCAGAACGACTCCATTCACAGTAAATGAATGCAGTGAACTTCAAATTCAAAATATCGCTTTCAAGTGTAGACATTAGGAAAGAAGTATTGTAATTGCCATACTGTAGTGTAAAGCAAAAATAGTATATGAAATATTAATTTTCATTTATTTTGCAGTGCAATTATTTTACAATATATGGCTATTACTGTCATTGTTGTTGTTATTATTCTAGTCTTATTTGTTTGGCTTCCTAAAACAGGGGTTGATTCCCCTTTAAAGTTCAGGTACAAGTCAATTCATTGACTTTTCTGAAGTTTTCTTAGTTAAGAACATGGTTTGAAACTCTTAATTTTGAACTCTCAAAGTGCAGTAAATAGAAGAATTAACTTTTAAATTTTGATTTTTTTCCAATTCTTCCTTTGTCTTTTTTTTTAATATTGCAATAAATATTGCATCGTGGACTTCATATTGCAATATTATCGTATTGTGAGATTTTGATATTGTTACATCCCTACTTCTGAATAATCTAAACAATTAAGACAGTAAGAAATTCATATAATTTAATTTAAATAATTTTAATCTAAAATTAATGTAAACTTTAATCACACAAAACGTAATTTTCCAACAACAAAATTGTGGCCAGTGAAAATGCTGAGTGGATAGTAACTTTGGAAAACCAGTAGCCACTGTGGCTGATGAACAAAAACAATAATGTTAAGCCCTATTATATATATATATATATATATATATATATATATATAGTAGAGATCAAAATTTGAGAACAATCTGTAAATACTGCTGATAAGAGGTTTGGTCACTGCAGAGTGAGTTTTCAGTCCAACTTGTCTTAAACATACAGAGACAATTTTTTACCCTGTTTAGCACTGAACTGACTAGCAATTCCAGCTGCAGTGCTGAACCGATTCCCCATTGATAGTCTCTGCATTATCCTGTCCTCTAGTGCATTTGTCTCACATGGATGACCAGCCTTTTTGGGGGACTGGAATGAATTAGTGTCATTGTAAACCTGCAATATACGAGAAATCACA
Organism: Labeo rohita; assembly: GCF_022985175.1. Taxonomy (NCBI): domain Eukaryota; kingdom Metazoa; phylum Chordata; class Actinopteri; order Cypriniformes; family Cyprinidae; genus Labeo; species Labeo rohita. The sequence continues at coordinate 21,554,534 of NC_066870.1, read as the reverse complement.
GATTTGGAATGACCGACTTCTCTTGCAGTGGCTGAAAGGGTCCCTTTGGCTTTTACCTGAACAACGTCCTATCGCAGGCTTTCAGTCACCGTAAAGTGGCCTGCCATCTTGCAATCTTGATGAAAACTGAAGGAATGCTGCCAGTTAAATAGGGGTTTGAAAAGAGAGAAAATGTTCTCTTTCAAAAATCTCATTTAAGTTTTTTATACTGTGCTTCAAAATTCAGTTAATTTCTGGAATATGCTTCAAGATAATAATAATAACTTTCAAAATTCAGCTTTGCCATCACAGGAATAAATTACATTTAAAAATTCAAATTTACAAATTAAAAAAAAATCTTCAAAATCTCCAAAACTCTGAACTTTTGAATGGTGGTGTACATGAATGCTTGGTGAAAGGAAATGAGTTTTCAAAGATATTGTGAGAAAGCATCTCTGATCTATCTTGTTCCTTTAGGTTGAAGGAGTTGTTGCTAAAAGAGCGCTCTGATCGGGCAGCATTGCAGACTTGTTTGCAGGAGTTGGAAGAGAGATACAAGTCTTCGTTAGAGCAGCTGGAGCAAGTGCACAACCGGGAAGACCAACACAAGAGGGTGCTGCGCAGTCTGGAGGACAGCATGACCAAAGCAGAGGCTCTCAGGGTCCGGCAGCGTGCAGAAGAGGTAGAACAGTTGCACTCCAAAATATCATTGCAAGTCCTCCAGTATACTGTATAAAGTGGCACTGGTTCATGTCTGAACCATACATCCAATCTTCATTGACCTGTCAAGAATTCCTACTTACAAGAATGCTTAGATATTGAAATACTTGTAGTCGTCTGAAGGGCAATTTCTGTGAGAAGCAGTTCCCATATAAATATACAGGCATATGCCTATATTGCCAACATAATTCAGTTTCTTTTTTGACATTTGAATCCTTTGAATTGAGTTAGAGGCATATTTACACTTGACCTTTTGCATGTGTTTGAACTGCTGCCATGAGAAAGCAGCCTGAAGCACTACTTGAGCAATTATCTACTTATAAAGTGAAAAACACTCTTTAGAATGGAAAAGTGAATGACCTGCTACTGTATATTATTTCAGGTGAAGAGGACTCAGGAGTTAGAGAATAAAGCATCTGCCTTAAAAAGGGAAGTTGAAATACTCCGTGCATCAGCACGACAGCACAAAGAGAAGATGCAGCAGTTGCATGAACTGTTGGCGTCTAAGGAGGAGATGCACAGGTACACAAGCACCATGTCCATGATCGTTTTCTTAGTCTTACTAGGAGTGACTGCCTGAAAATGGTTCAGTTTACAAACAGGAAATTTCAACTGTTTTATCTTGCACCTGTTTGATTTTGTGGGACAGGAAAGAGCTTGCAGTGCGACTGCTTCCTGGTGGGACTGAGTTTAAGGAGGCTGTAGCAAAAGAGGTGGTGGCGATAGAGCAGAGATTTGCACAGAAACAGACTGATTTGGAACAGAAGGTCTCTGATGCTAGAAGACAGTATGCTGCTCTAGAAGATGAATTTCGCATGGCTCTCACCATTGAGGCAAAGCGTTTTTCTGAGGTAAATCTAAATTGTGAATGAACATTTTTAGTCTGAAATTAGGATTTAAAAAAAAAATACAAACATAATGATTTACATTTAAGCTTGGATCAATTCTAAATTTGAACCCCTTGTGGAGGAAATCAGTTATTAATATATATATTTTTTTTTTAGTTAAATATATCAGTTCTGAGAAATTAGAAAGAAAAAAACAGTACTGATGTGAATGTGTTATATTTCTAAATAGTTTCAATTTATTTTATTGCATTTTTTTGTTAGTAACTTTAGTAATTCAATTTAAACTTATTTCAGAGTTTTGTTTTTAAATCTACGCTATCTGTCAAAAGTTTTTGTACAGTAAGATTTTTAATGTTTTTTTTTAAAGAGGTCTCTCCAAGACTGCATTTATTTGTTTCAAAATACAGCAAAAGCAGTAATATTGTGAAATATTTTTACTATTTAAAATAACTGCTTTCTATTTGAATATATTTTAAAATGTAATTTATTCCTGTGATCAAAAATACGTTTTCAGCATCATTACACCAGACTTCAGTGTCACATGATTCTTCAGAAATCATTATATGTTGATTTGCTGTTCAGGAAACATTTATTATTATTATTATTATTATTATTATTATTATTATCAATATTTAAAACAGCTGAGTACATTTTTTCAGGATTTAGATCAGCATTTATTTGAAATAAAAAGGTTTTGTAGAAAGAATTTAAAGGATGCTTTAAATTGATCAAAAGTAATAATAAGCACATTTATGTTACAAAAGATTTCTGTTTCAGATAAATACTGTTCTTCTTTTCTATTCATCAAAGTAACCTGAAAAAATTCTACTCTGCTGTTTTCAACATAATGATAATAATAAAAGTTTTTGCAAATCAGAATATTAGAATGATTTCTGAAGGATCATGTGACAGGAGTAATGATGCTAAAAATTCAGCTTTGAAATCACAGGAATAAAGTACATTTTAAAATATATTCAAATAGAAAACAGTTATTTTAAATAGTAAAAATATTTCAAAATTTTACTGCTTTTGCTGTACTTTGGATCAAATAAATTCAGGCTTGATGAGCAAAAGAGACTTTCTTTAAAAAACAAAACATTAAAAATCTTACTATCCAGAAACTTTTGACTGGTAGTGTATATTTTAAGCTTTATGTCAAGTAACAAAAATATCCAATAGTTTTCGTTAACTGCCTAAAATCAGAAACTTTAATGACAAAACCCCCAGATTTTTCTGACAGGTTACCCTGTGTGTGTGATTTATAGGTAAAGGAGGGCTTTGATCAGGTATCTGCTGAACTTCTAGAAGTGAAGTCAGGTCTCAGCCAGTCTCAGCAGAAAGAGAAGCAGTCAGCCTCTCTGGTACAGGAGCTCACAGCTATGGTGAAAGAACAGAAAACACGCATTGCTGAGCTCCTCAAAACCAAACGAGAAGCTGCCGCTGAGTTCAAGGTATTACACAAAAGTTCTTGATTTGGTTGATACCATTTTTGTATCAAGTCATCACACATGTGATTTCAATCACTTTCTAAGTAGTGCTTTATAAATCACATCATGCTCCGTTTTTGCATGCTAGACCCGTGTACAGTCATTGGAATCCAGGTTAGAAGACGATAAGCGACTTAACCTACAGGTGGAGCTGCTGAAAAAGGACAAGTCCAAGCTGCTCTCCCAGCTTACTGCTCAAGAGTCTGTCATAGACGGACTACGGGCAGAGAGGAAGATCTGGGGCCAAGAACTTGCACAGCAAGGTACTTCAATAACTTCAAGAAAACTTTATTGAAAAGTATGACAGATTTGGTTTATTTGAGCTAATTTTTGCATTTGTCCATTTGTTTAGGTGCATCTTTAGCACAGGACCGTGGTCGATTAGAGGCCAGAATTGAGGTTTTGTTAGCCGAGCTGGAATCGCAGAAGAAGCAGAACGAGAGAGACAATGATGCACTCAGGATTAAAGCTAAAATTGTTGATGACCAGACAGAGACTATTCGTAAACTGAAAGAGGTAAATTCCTACTTATTTAGTGCATTAAGCACAAAATAAAATTGTGTGTAATAATGTCAGTTTTTATTGCCTGGCTCCTTTTTCTCTGACATATTGCTTGTAGGCATTGCTGGAGCGAGATGAGCAGATCCGTAAACTTCGTGACGAGAGTGTCCAGGACCAGCGAAAGCTGAAGCAGCAGCTGGAAGAGGAAATGGCCTCTGCAGTGGAGCTCAGAGACACAGTGGAGCAGCTCACTCTCAGGAAGGAGGAGCTAAAACAACAGCTCCTTGATAAGGAGGCGGAGCTTGATGAGGTTAAAGAGACATACAGGTAGGGAATAACACATGATTCCATGCTTTAAACCTAACTTACTATTTATGGAACAATATGTCATTGTTTGAAAGGGTGTATGCTGATGTCTTACACTATCACACAGGTGCTTAGTAATATGTGAAATATTTTTAATTAAATTACTTTTGCAGGGCCTCAAGTAAAAAGTGGCAGGAAAAGGCAGATCTGTTAAACAGGCTTGAGAGCCAGGTGAAGCGAATGAAGGAGGGTTTTGATTCTAAGGAGAGAGTGCTGACAGAGGAAAGAGACAAGGCTTCACAAGCACACCGGTATGAAATAGACAGAAGGTCCTAATTTAGCCAATAAAGTATACAGCAGAATACATTTAATTTATTATTTTTTTAAATAGAGCGGCGGTGGAGAAGCTTCACAGTGTGGACGATGCCTTCCGTAGACAACTGGAATCTCTGCAAGCTTCCCATCAGACTGAAATACTTCGTCTTGCGAATGACAAACAGAAACAAATAGAAAAAGCTAATCAGAAGGTATTACTGCAACTAAACTTATCATGTCAGTACTGATTTACGCTGCTGTTCAAAAGTTTTGGATAAGTAAGATATTTTTTTAAAAGAATTCTCTTATGCTCATTAAGGCTGCATTTGCTTGATCAAAAATACAGAAAAAACTTTAATATTGTGAAATATTTTTACAATTTAAATAGGGCTGTCAAACGATTAATCACAATTAAATAAAAAATAAAAGTTTGAGTTTGCCTAATATATGTGTGTGTACTGTGTGTAATTATTATGTATTTATAAATACAAACACATTCATGTATATATTTAAGAAATATTTACAAATATTTGTATTTATTATAATTTTTATATAATTTATATTATATATAAATTAAAATATTTTTTTTACATAAATAACATATTTCTCTTAAATATATACATTAATTTGTGTGTATTTATATATACATAATAATTACAAACAGTACACACATATATATATGGCAAACGCATATTTTGTATGCGATTAATCGCGATTAATCATTTGACAGCCCTAAATTTAAAATATTTTTTATAATAAAATTTTAATATACTTCAAAATGTAATTTATTTCTGTGATGCAAAGCTGAATTTTCAACATCGTAACTCCAATCTTCAGTGTCACATGATCCTTTAGAAATCATTCTAATATGCTGATTTATTATTAATGTTTAAAACAGTTGTGCTGCTTAATATTTTTTTGAAACCTGTCTTTTTAAGGATTCTTTGAGTAAAAAGTTAGCATTTATTCAAAATAGAAATCTTTTCTAACAATGTAAGTATTTGCTATCACTTTTTACCAATTTAACACATCCTTGGTGAAAAGTATTAATTTCTTTCAAAAAAAGAAAGAATAAAAATGTACGGACTACAAACTTTTAAATGGAAGTTTATATTGTTACAAAAAAAAAATCTATTTTAAATAAATGCTAACTTTTTATTTTATTTAAGAATTCTGAAAAAAATATCACAGGTTGCAACAAAATATTAAGCAGTACAAGGTTTGTTAGGATAGGACAATATTTGGCCGAGACACAACTATTTAAAAATCTGTAATCTGAAGGTGCAAAAAAATCTAAATATTGAGAAAATTGCCTTTAAAGTTGTTTAAATGAAGTTCTTAGCAATGCATATTACTATCAAAAATTAAGTCTTGATATCTTTACGGTAGGAAATTTACAAAATATCTTAATGGAACATGATCTTTACTTAATATCATAATGATTTTTGGTATCAAAGAAAAATCAATAATTTTGACCCATACAATGTATTTTAGGCTATTGCTGAAAATATACCTATGTGACTTATGACTGGTTTTGTGGTCCAGGGTCACATATTAGAAAGATTTCTGAAGGATCATGTGACACTGAAGACTGAAGTAATGATGCTGAAAATTCAGCTTTGCATCACAGGAATAAATTACATTTCAAAATATATTCACATAGAAAACAGTCATTTTACATTAAAATATTATTTTACAATATTAGTGATTTTTCTGCAGCCTTGATGAGCATAAAAAAAATCTTCTTTAAAAACAAATTAAAAATCTTACTGATCCCAAACTTTTAAACAGCAGTGTAAATGTACTGATTCGCTGTATTTTCGTTCATATTGCTAGTGTTGACTACAATGATTTGTTTTTAATTTAATGTCTTGATGGATTGGATGATTGACTGGGAAAACGCTTTCTCAAGAACATTTATTTTTTATTTATTTTTAACTACAGGTGCTCCAGGTGGAGGAGGAAATGCGCCAGCTGCTTGAGGAAACCGAGAGTAATAAAAGGGTAATGGAGGAGAAAATGAGACGCCTCACACAAGTGCTGAAAGACTTCTAACCTCCTATCCATTGCAAACCAGACAAAAACTTGGAAGATGCCTTTTTCAAGACTTCTGTCACTTGTGTCTCTCAGGATGAGAACATATTCTGAAATTATTGTAGTTCTGAGTGCCTAGCCTTCTGTATTTAACTGGTTTTTGGCTTTATGCTTTAAATTATATATCAGAAAATCGTCGAAACTGTGATACTTATGTTTTTTGTACGTTTCGCATACACCATTATATACTAAACGTTTTTATATACCTTTTTTTATTTAAATTATATAATTAAATTACAAACTCTCTGTTACGCTGTGTTTGTTGTGTAATTTTGGAGGATTAAACTGCATTTTAAAAGTGCTGAATTATCAAAGCATTTCAGTTGCATGTGCCTCTGTTCGAAGGCTCAAGCTGAGACGTTGTCATAGTTACGGTAATCCAACGTCATTTCCCCTCATTTAAAAACCCTCGAGCCATCAGTAGTAGAAGTGTAGCCTGAGGTAAATAAGTGTAAGAGATGATTGTTGCTCCCCCTCACCGTCACCAGCTAAACTGAGGTCGACCTCCGTACCTCTGAACGAGACAAAGAGGGAGTTTTTTTTAAACTACATCCCTAAGACCGGGTGTTTGGATGGTATGGCTGAGTCGAACAGCGCGAGTTTTCCTCACACGACACCGAACGGGTCCAGTCGCCATGAGAAGAGTTTGGGTCTCCTCACAGTCAAGTTCGTTACTCTCCTCCAGGAGGCCAAAGACGGAGTGCTCGATCTCAAAGTGGTGGGTTAAAATACATTTACAAGTGGCTGAATGAATGAACGCAGAGAATGAATGAAACTCAGCAGGCTGTTGAGTGAGGACGTCTGTCAAGAGTTACACAAAGAAACCTGAGTGTTTTTACCTGAGTGGACTTTGGCTTTCCTGTGAGGCGCTTACTGTCAGAGATATACAAAAATACCCCATGTATGGCTCGAAGTTAATTAAAAGTATTAAAGAGCGAATAAAAACGGCGTGTTTTTGTGAACATAAACCCGTAGGATTCTCTCACGGCAGGTGTTTGTTACCTGACGCTTGAGGCAGCAGAGACGCACTATGTGAATTCAGCAGACATTATTCAGTCTAATCACCTGCTATTTACCTCTAAAATGGGTAAAAAAAAAAGTATTTTTTTTCTTCAACAGATGGGAGGCACTTAACATTAAGAAAATGATGTTAGAGATTTGAAGTTTATTTAAGCCTAAGTCCAAGCCTGTGGACGTATTTTCCATACGTTAAATAAATTATTTGATCTTTTTTCAATACAGTAAACAACTACTACTACCACTGAATGCAAAATAAATGTTATGGAAAAATTTAGATGATTTATTTGCATGCATAAATGCTGTAGAAAGGGAAAAGATACAAACTTTTCTTAGGGTTTTTTTTTTTTGTTAATTTTTTGATAACTTTTTTGTAATGCAGTAGATTGTGTGTTACCAGTGTTGCATGATTAATATTAGTTATCATTATTTAGTAATTAGATTAGTTAATAATATTTTTATTTTTTACTACTACTTTTTTTTTTTTATTTTTTTTTTTTTTTTTTGCAACCCTGCCTATTTATTGTTAGTGTTTAGTTATTGACAGACTTATAATTTTTTACACACAAAATATATTTTTTTGTTATTCAGTGATATAACCTCAAATGTATCACTGAATGCAAAATACATTAATATAAAAATGTAGAAAATTATATATATATATATATATATATATATATATATATATATATATTATTTATATTTTTATTATTATTATTATTATTATTATTATTATTTAGTTAATAATGAAAATAGTTTAATAGTTTTTATTCCTCATTCACTAACTTAACCAACAATTACTACCACAGAATGCAGAATACATTAATGTAGAAATTTAGAAAATTTATTTGCATGCTGAAATGCTGTAGAAAATGTACAAATTGTGGTATTTTGGGAGGTAATTCTCTAGATTTGTGTGTTTTATTAGTAGTAGTAGTATTTAGTAATTAAATTAGCTAAATTTTTATTTTTAGCTAAATTTTTTTTTTTTTTTTTAGTAATTCTAGATTTGTGTTGACAGCGTTTAAGTAGTGGTTAGTGTAGTATTTACTAATTAATTTAGTTAAAAATGTAAAGTTTTTATTCCTATCATGTTTTTTTTTTTTGTTTTTTTTTTAGTTATTTTAAAAGTATTCAAGGATATGTGCCTCATAGGAACACCAAATTGAAATGTACCACAATTTGTTCCCATCAGCTGTCATACAGGGACAGATAATGGAGATATTATGTGGTTTTCAGTACATGAGGTCAGTGTGACCTGTGCTAGCACACCTGCCCATGCTTCTCATGATGGCACACTTATTCATGGTAAACTCTCCTGATAACGGTTCATAAGAGCTACTGAGTTATCTACATCCAGTTTCCAAGTATATATCAGCCCAAGCTATTGTTTGGTCCCCTAAATAGCCAGCTCCCCTCTTCTGATTGGATGGTCTCTGCAAATAATATTGTGATTTTCTTCATAGGCTGCAGACAGTTTGGCAGTCAAACAGAAGAGGAGAATCTACGACATCACCAATGTTCTAGAAGGCATTGGGCTCATTGAGAAAAAGACCAAAAACACCATTCAGTGGAAGTAAGAAAGATTAAGAAAATCATCAGTGTGCTACCAAATGTTTCTGTATAACTTTTTATAACGAATGTGGTAAAGTTGTGTGCATCATTATCTAAAGCAGTTGCATTGTTTTAACTAGAGGGGAGAGTTCAGGCTGCCAGCCTCAGGAAGTTCTTGAGCAGGTTGAACTTCTCAAGGCAAATATTGCTGACCTGGAGAATCAAGAGAGAGAGCTGGACATGCAGAAAGCATGTCTGCAGCAAAGCATCAAACACCTGAATGAAGACCCCTCCAGCTGCAGATATCCTTACTGCCAGTGTATTAGCCAGGAAAAGTTGTCCATTTGTCTTTTTCCCTATTCTCATCTGATTTTTTTTTTTTCCCCTCAACTTTTGGTTGGTTTCCCCCGATAATTAACAGTCCCAGAAAAATGCCATTGTCATAGGAGTACACCTAATTACATGTTGAGTACGATAACCTGTCCTCCTTTGACTGTGTGGTGTTATTGTTGGGTGTTTGAGTGGTCTTAGTCCAGTTTTTCCAGTCTGTAGTCTATTGCAGTTCGTGCTAGAGTTTCATAACCCTCACCCCACCAGTTTTTCCTCTTTGGATTAAACTTAGTGGTTTATGCAGAGTTCAGAATAAAAAAATCATATATAAAAATCATAGTACAGAGCCTCTTAAGGGGACATGGCAATAGAAAAAAAAAAAAAAAAGAAAGAAAAGTTTACTCAAATTTGGCTTTCAGTTGCAAAGTTTCTTTGGAGAACACAAAAGCAATGAACATTTAAAAAAAAAAAATATTTCTTCATCTCATATTTCAGTGCATTCTGTCTTTGCTTGTGATTGCAAAACCATTGAAATATAGTTTTTCCTCCCATCTCATATTTTGTCAGTCCTGAGTTTCATGCTTTTGCAAATGGATGCAAATTCTCGGGAGAATGCAAAAGCTCTGAATTATACATTTTTTTTTTTTTTTTTTTTTTTCCCATCTCATATTTTAATGCTTTTTCTTGGTCTCGAAAAAATATTGCATTTCTCTAAAAAAAAAAAACTTTGGGTTTGCTTGCAAAAGCACTGCATATCTCTCTGTATTACGGGCACATTTCTGAGTAAATAAATGTGTAAAATGATTGAAAAAACATTGCATTAGCACTTGGTATGTTCCTTAGCATTGTACACGTACAGCTATGTGACACATGAGGACATATGCGACGCGTTCAGTGGGGATACTCTTTTAGCTGTCATGGCGCCATCAGGAACACAACTGGAGGTCCCAGTGCCTGAGATGGTATGTTACACCAACTTTAAACATATTCACCATTTATCCTTGAGAATAGTTTGAGTGCGGTTATGGAAAAGTGTAAGATGTACCATTTTTGGTTGTTTATAATCTCCAAGCCTTTTATGTTGACTCAGGGCCACAATGGTCAGAAAAAGTACCAAGTGAACTTGCGAAGTCACTCGGCTCCCATCCAGGTGATGCTGATAAACAGAGAGACGAGTTGCTCCAAGCCTGTTGTTGTCCCCGTCCCACCTGTAGATGACATTTCTGCCATGCCGACTCCTCCTAGTACTCCAGCAGGTCTGCAGAGGTTCCCCATCTCCTCAGCAGAGCTCTGTGATTTAAAGCGTGGGCAGCTCAAAAGCCCCACCGCAGAGCATCAACTCACACCGTCCTCCACGTCCCCCGATATGCATATGGGTACTGCTTTCATTCATACCGACCCCATTCCTTCCTGTGTGATTGATATTTGTAGCACTAGTCATTATTTTCACTGCATATTAAAATGGGATGGGAGAAAAAAAAAATTAACAGTGAAAATAATTACATGCATCATACTTAAAGGGATAGTTTAGTCAAAAAGGAAAATTCTGTCATCTTCAAGACACAAATTAAGATATTTTTGATGAAATCGAGAGCTTTCTGACCATAGACAGCAGCACAACTGACACGTTCAAGGGCCAGAAAGGTAGTAAGGACATCGATAAAATAGTCGATAAATTTTTATGATGCTATGAAACTTTTTTTTTTTTTTTTTTTTTTTTTTTAACAATTTCTTCTCTTCTGTCAGTATTTGCCACACGTTCACGAGTACCACGATGTATGCGTATTTTCGTTTTCTTTGCGCACAAATTATTCTTGTAGCTTCATAAAATTAAGGTTGCACCACTGATGTCACATGGACTATTTTAATAATGACCTTACTACCTTTCAGGGCCTTGAATGTGATATTACATTTCTGTCTATGCAGGCTCATAAAGCTCTCAGATTTTATCAAAAATATCTTAATTTGTGTTCTAAAGTTTAACAAAGATTTAACGGGTTTGAGCGACATGAGGGTGAGTAATTAATAACAGAATTTTCATTTTGGGGAGCACTAACCCTTTAAATATGACATTTTTATATAGGCTTGAGACAAAATAATGTGAACACCTAGGCAGTACTTCTTCAGGAACGTGTTTTACCACCATTTACCTTTAATACAGCTTCCAATCTTCTTAAAACTGATTCATAAAACTTTTGAATAGTCTCCAGTTGAATGTCATTTATCAGAACATATGCTGTTTGAGAGCTGGAATCTATTTTTTTTTTTTTACTGTTTGCTCCAAAAATATCCAAAGTGGTTTGATAATTCTCATTTTAGGAGATTTGTATGGCCATACCATGTTAAAGTGCATCTTAGTGCACCAGTTCTCCATGTTTTACAATCATGCTAAAATCCGATTAAAATATGGCATATATTTTGCGCATTTTAGCAATTGGTGCCTGTGATTTGAAGTTTTAGTTCTTTGGTGGATGCTGGCTTTGTGTTCCCACTGCTGAGTGATGGTTTCTTTCTCCTATGCATGCCAGTTTTTCCTCACCACTTTTGCCTCTGGCTGGTTGTTTTATGGTATTAAAGCATGTTATGCTGCCTTGTTATGAGATCATTTATGTTGTGTAGGGTATAAAGATAAAATTGGAAATCAGTTCTCAATTGCTCACCAGAAGAATTTGAATGCACTAAAATTATACTTTTTTTTTTTTTTAATGAAAAGTGTTACTTTATATAACACTCTCTGTTGTCAGTTTTTGTGAAAACAGGGTCTTTTAAGGTAAATATTGCTTGCTTTGTACTTTTTAGCAGTAGTTTTGCGTTTTGGACACGGTCCTTTTTGGTCCCTATCGTTTACTTTCAGTTTTCGAACACTATTTTTCTTCACTATTAAAGTCTTGCCATGCTTTGTATACGCAGTCATAACCGTAAAGACTGATGTTCCTGAAATATGAAAATAATTGGGCTGTTAAGTTTAAAGACGCTGCTAGTACATGTAGGCTAGTAGGCTTTCATGATTTGTCATTTTTGGAGGTTTGACAAATCACCCATTTCACAGACTGTACTAAACAGTGCTTAACACAACATATACTACTCTGATTTACAAACTGGAGAACAGATGAAAAGGCTACAGTGAAAAAACAAGCATTGCATTTATATTAATCTCTGTTATAATGGGTGTTCATATTATTTTTGTCCAATCACTCTATTTATGATTATACATCAATATACACTACTGTTCAAAAGTTTGAGGTTAGTAAAATTGCTTACAATTTAAAATACAATAAAAACAGTAATATTGTGAAATATTATTACAAATTAAAATGAAATATATTGTAAAATGTAATTGATTCCTATGATGCAAAGCTGAAAGCTTTTCAGCATCATTACTCCAGTCTTTAATGTCACATGATCCTTCAGAAATCATTCTAATATGCTGATTTAGTTATTATAATATGCTGATTTGACTTAGAAATCTTTTCTTACATTTTAAGTTTCAGTGTCACTTTTGATCAATTGATCGATTCCTTTAAAAAAAAATAATAAATAAAAATATATATATATATAATATATATATATATATATATATATATATTTATATTTATATTATACATATACATGCAGCATTTGAATGTGACTTTTTTCCTTTTTTCTTTTTAAAGAATGCAACTCTGAATCCCCTGTCAGTCAGTGTTTGTTGATGCAGGGGTCTCTTGGTGGTCCTGAAGAACAGCAGAGGGAGATGGGAGGTCAGGATCTGCAGTCCATGCTGGAAGAAATGAGGGATGAGAGAGAAGGTCATCATAGCAATACAAAACTTTTTCCAAAGCAGTTATTTAAAAATTGAAAACAAAGTTTTATTTTGGTATTTTCAAGAAGAAGATTTACACTTGCCTTTTTCTTTCTGCAGGTGTTTCTAACCTCATTGATGAATGGATGTCTTCAGATGGTAAGTTTTCCAATTGTTTATTTGCATCAGTGTTGCCTTCTGTACAGCCCCCTTGTGGTCACACAGAGCAGCTTCTCTTGGTTATATTTGTTCTGACTTGAAGCAGTTCACTGCTGTCCTTATCAATTAATCATACAGCCAGCAGTGCAGATAAATCTTTTTAATATGTCCTGACCAGAGGAGGACGGCTTCCCACTGCTGAGTGATGGTTCCTCTCAAGGTTTCTTTCTCCTACGCATGCCAGTTTTTCCTTACCACTTTTGCCTCTGGCTTGTTGGGTTATGGCATTGATGTATATTATGCTGGCTTGTTATGAGATCGCTTATGTTGTGAAAGGTATAGAATAAAATTGAAAATCAATTGCTCTTTGAGAATCACCAAAGGAATTTGTATGCACTGAAACTATACATTTTTAATGAAAATTGTTAACTTTATATAGAAGTGCTTTTTTGCTATATAAATAACATCTGCACCGAACTGCATATTTTGCTCAGTCTCTTCTGCTCACCAAGCATTTATTTGATCCAAAAATTTTAAATATTTTTTACTATTTAAAATAACTGCTTTCTTTTTGAATATATTTTAAAATGTAATTTATTCCTGTGATCAAAGCTGAATTTTCAGCATCATTACTCCAGTCTTCAGTGTCACATGATCCTTCAGAAATCATTCTAATAGGCTCATTTGCTGTTCAAGAAGCATTATTATTATTATTATTATTATTATTATTATCTATATTTAAAACAGTTGAGTACTTTTTTTTCCAGGATTCTTTGAATAGAAAGGTTCAAAGATCAGCATTTATCTGAAATAAAAATCTTTACACTATACCATTTAAAACCTTGGAGACAGAAATTATAGAAATTAATACTTTAATTTAGCAAGGAGCTTATAATTATTTAATATTGATCAAAAGTGACGATAAAGACATTTGTGACCCTGGACCACAAAACCAGGCTTATGTTGCATGGGTAAAATTATAGCAATAGCCACAAATACATTGGATGAGTCAAAGTGATTGATTTTCCTTTTATGTAAAAAATCATTAGGATATTATGTAAAGATTAGCTTTAAAGGTGATTGTTCTCAGTATTTTGAATTTATTTATTTATTTATTTTTTTTGCACCCTCAGATTCCAGATTTTCAAATAGTTGTATCTCGGCCAAATATTGTATCAAATATCAACATCAACAGAAAGCTTATTTATTCCGCTTTCAGATGGTGTATAAATCTCAATTTCGAGAAATTTACACTTATGACTGGTTTTGTGGTCCAGGGTCACATTTGTAATGTTACAGAATATTTCTGTTTCAGATAAATGCTGTTCTTCTAAACTTTCTATTCATCAAAGAAACCTAAAAACTAATTTACTCAGCTGTTTTCAACATAATAATAATAATAATAATAATAATGTTTTTTGAGCAGAAAATCAGAATATTAGACTGATTTCTGAAGGATCATGTGACTGGAGTAATGAAGCTAAAAATTCAGCTTTGAAATCACAGGAATTATGTATATATATATGTGTGTGTGTATGTATATATATAATTTTTTTTATTTATTTTTTTATTGTACAGTTAAAATCCCTTTTTAAATTTATTTTACTTATTTATTTTTTAAATGTGTATATTGGGAAAAATCCAAACTGGGCTCTTTGTGATAACGTTTTTGTGTGTGTTTAACCCCGGTAGTTTTCCCCCTGTTAAGACTTTCACCCAACCCTGGTGTGGATTACAATTTCAACCTTGATGACAACGAGGGAGTCTGTGACCTTTTTGATGTGCAGATTCTTAATTATTAAAGCATGATTTCCCCCCCCCACACTGCCAACGGCTGCATTCCTGCCTTCCAGCGTTTGCTCCTTGAACCTTGGCTTGCACTCAGTTTCACATTCATTTACATTTCATTCTTCGCTTGTGTTCTTAAGTCCTTAACAGTGTTGTCCTGTCTGCCTTCAACTGTGACTAATATTTCAGAGGAACAGACAGGAATGAAAAACCCCCCACCCTTGCTGTACTTTAGACACTTGTGTGTCTATTGTCATTCCGTTTGATACAGTTATCAGTTTGCTTTCAGTTTTGTGACTTCGCTCATTGTTCCTAATGAGTGATGGAATACTTCATAAGGGTGAATAAGGGCAGTTTGAATGTAATCTGAGAAATTCAAACCACCCAAACATGAAACACTGTAGGTTTTGGTTGTACACTTGTTAGAACATGTACCTTATGATCATCTTTGTTCAATATTTTTGTCCTTTCTATGGCAGCCCGTTTTATACTTCATGATGCGTTATAAACAGTTCTAACTTGATGATCTTATCACATATTGTAACAATTTGACGTGAAAATGATTAATATAATTTAAGAACACACAAAGACATTCATTCGAATGGCTTAATTGTGTGTCTAACTATTTAATCACAACACTAATTATTTGTACGTTGGTTGTTTTGTAGTCCATTGATAGAAACACTCATCTGTGTATATTTGTATTGAGTTATTTGACTGCCATGTTGGAATATCGCTATGCTGTTCACCTTGTTGTGAAAAGCTCATTTGTTTTTTATTGTTTGTATAGAGGCAATACTACCTAATTTAAAAAGTGAACAAATACGATTTGAGCTTTAGCATTTTCGATTTAGAGGGCAAAAAGAAGTTAAACTGCCTTGGATAATCTTTGTTTATGCATTCCACAAGATTGTGCCTTATGCAGGTTTACTGTAAGTAACTTTATTTTCTCTGTATAGCTTTTGTAATCAAAAGAGCAATGTTTTTTTTTTGTTCTGTTGCACTTTTTTTAAACAAAGTTTTATATAAAACACTTGCTATTGCTCAAGTACGACGATCATTTATGTTTTGTGTGGAATCTCGTCTTGGAGAGGAAACCTATTTGTTTGTAACACTGCAATATAACACTTTAAGCATTCTTTTGGGTTGTGTCACAATCTCTCCATTTCTCTTAAGTGGCTCAAGTTTATTTTCAGTCTACAGCAGCTCTGCATCTTCCTTTTACTGATGATTTCCCATACAGCATTGGTGAAGAAAAAACTACTTTAAAATGCTTTGAAATGTACTAAATTTTGTGAGCTTAAACCAGAAGAGGGTAGCAAAAACTCCTTTTTAGATACTGGCTGAGTACAGGACAGTTTTACTAATGGTTTAACCGTATAAATCCTCCTCTATCATATTTCATACATTAATTTCTTAGTATTATTATACATATTCTATTTGGATTCCTTGCTGAAGCATTAGTTGAGAAACAAAACATCTAGACTTCTATAAGTATGGCGAAAGATCTGATGGATTTTGTTTAAAATGTTTGTTTGAATTCTCCAGCTGGAGTTAATACAAAAGTTATGTCACCCCTGTGACCCACAGCAATTGGCCAAGTTGCTGCTCTGGTTTTCCTCAAATTCGTCAGAATATTTTTGAACATCCTGAAATGATACATTTTTGTAGGATTGAAGAATAAACTACATGGAGCCAATTAAAAATGAAAAGCCGAAAATGTGCATAATGTATGTGATGCACTGAAAGATTACATCAGTGAACATGATTCTTCTGTGCAGAGTAACATTCTTTTATGATGACACTAGGTCCATAAAATCGCATTCTTTATACATAAAACATTTTGGGAGTGAAGAACATGTTTTCTTACATTTTTGTTCTGTTATTCATCCACATATTCATCCAGTATTTATTTTCTTTTGTTACATGGCTGGAATACTCAATTCTTACTGGCCATTTGTGACATTTAGTGGACTTGCATTCAAGTCATGTTGGAACAAAGTCATTACGAGTGGGAAACTCAGAACTTTATTTAAACCCTCTTTTCCAGTAAGAGGCTTGTGCCTGCTGGGGAAAAAAAGCTGAAATCAGCCTAGCCTAGTCATGGATGGTTTGCACTCTTGTTAAGAGACCAGCTTAAACCAACTAAGACCAGCCAAACAAACTGATTTTACCGTTTTTTCAGCAGGCAGTGAGACTATTGATGGTAAATTTGATGAATATAATGAAATTATTTTATTTACATAAAACAATCAAAAAGTTGCATCTAAAAAATATGATAGTACAGCTATGACAGAATATATAATAATCTAAATGACAACTTTAACAAATTGAATAAAAACATAAAAAAGCAAAATACATGCATGTACATTCTTTACCCAGTATTTTGTATAAGTAGTGTGTAATTTCTTTGCTTTTATTTATTTATTTATTGCATTGCCATCTTTGCTCCAACCAAAGTAACTTAATGCCTAACGGCATTACGACTTCTAACTCGGACCATAAAATTTGCTGTTCTCAGTGGCAATGCAGTTTATCAAGTTGTTTTCAATACATGTGGGAATGCGGGCCTATTAGTTGAACGAACATGAACATTTATGAGTGTAATTTTGTAAATGTAGAGTTAAAAAGGAGAAGTTCACTTCCAGAACAAACATTTACAGATAATGTACTCACTGCCTTGTCATCCAAGATGCTCACATCTTTCTTTCTTTAGTCATAAAGAGGAAAACATTTCAAACTGATTTTTCTCTATATAGTGGACTTCACTGGTGCCTGCAAGTTTGAACTTCCAAAATGCAGTTTAAATGCAGCTTCAAAGAGCTCTAAATGATCCCAACCAAGGAAGAAAGGTTTGACCATTTATAAACTTTTTAACCTGGAATTTTCATCTTGTCGAGCTCTGCGTGAACTGTATTCCGGTATGTGAAGACAAGATGGGGTATGTTGAAAATCTAGCATCTCATTTTCTCCTCCAACTTCAAATTGTCCTAAATCGGTGCAGAAGTACCGACACAGTGTTTAAAAAGTGAAAGTGCAAAAAGGTTTAAACCTTCTGTACAAAAAAGGTAAAACAGCGATGTAGGACGATGTTGAAGTTGGAGAAGAAAATGAGATGGGAGTTTTTCAAACTACCCTAACTGTCTTGAACCGAAATACACAAAGTTCATGCAGACCTGTGACAAGCATTTGAGGTTAAAAAGTATATATAATTATTTTTTATTATTTTTTTTTTTTTAAGAAAATAACCAATCGTTTCGGTAGGTAAGACCCTTCTTTCTCGGCTGGGATGGTTTAGAGCCCTTTTGGAAGTTCAAACTCTCGGGCACCATAGAAGTCCACTATATCAAGTTTTTTTTTATGACTGAAGAAAGAAAAACATGAACATCTTGGAAGATAAGGTGTAAGTAATTTATCTGTAATTTTTTTTGTTCTGGAAGTGAACTACTTCTTTAAGAAAGTCTTGTTGAATATTATGCAAAAAAAATTTCAACCAAAAAATTCAACCAAACTTATTTGAATGCACTCAATGATGTAACTGTTTAAGGAGGACTTGAACTTACCATCAGGGTTGCCAGGTTTTCACAACAAAACCCACCTAATTGCTATTCAAAACTAAATTACATGTTTTTTGTTCCACTGGTAAAATTCGCATTCTAGGGGCTTAATATTATTGGGGTTGCTTCAACCCGTGGCAACAGTGTTAAAAAAAAAAAAAAAAAAAAGCCCAATTCTGCGGCAAAATCGTGGATTTGACAACACTGCTTAACCATCAGTCCGCTAGTAGTCCAGCGCTACTTACGTATCTCTCATATCACTCTGTGGACTTTAACGTGGAAGTAAGCTATGGATTAGACTTTTGGTTCATTAGCTGCTAAAGGGAAATAATGAGAAGAATAACAACATGCCGTAAACAGTAAAACTGTTTGCACTACAAACCACTGTGCTAATAGTTAAGATAATACAATAAAATATGATAAAACACCAGCAAACCAACCAGCAAAACAAGCTGACGAGACCGGAGACTCAGATGAGACTGGAAGCCAGACTCGTAAAATTTACAAATGGCCACGCCCACTTTTACGGGAAGAAAAAGGTGGATATAAACGCAACTATCGACATCTTGCATTTCAGCTTAGAATTTTACTCTTCTGGTCAAAATACTACCTTATGATGTCTTGATTAAGAAATACATCCCTGCACTGAACATATTTTGCAAAGGGACACATGGTGCAAAGCTCCACAGGCTGGTAAACATTTCTTCAGTTTGCTCAAATGGAAAAAGTGCTTGTCTCTTGCGACTGTGAATGAGAATTCAAGGAAATATCCACTTCTTGTTGCTCTCTTGCATGTGCCAACCTCCTTCCCCTGTCTCCAAAGTCTTTAGCACACTTCAAAACATGCTGTCTGAAAGAGGAACCGACGAAAGTGTACAAAACGGGATTTAGACAGCAGTGTGTCAACGCCAGGCTCTCTGTGATCTGAGTAGCCTTGTCCAGCTCTTTACTAACCCCACAGTGAGTCACAAACGTGTACATGATGTCCATGGCCCGGCAGAACTTGACCACGTTGTAGGGTAGCTGCGTGACCACAAAGACTCCCACCATCGCCAGCAGCACACGGATGGACCTCCACTTTCTCCACCTCCTCTCCTGAGGGAGCTTCAGTAGGGCTCGGCCTACACAGGTGTAGCAGAACAACATGACTATTAAAGGTAGCAAGAATCCTATTACGACCTCCACCATTTCCAAACTAGCTTTAGCTCGGAGGGCCATGTGTGACGGATACATTGCGATGCAGCTTTTTTTATGAGGAAGCTCTCGGACTGTTGAAAACACCAAATCAGGGATGCCAAGACAAAACGCAACCATCCAAACTACCAAACAGAGTTTTTTACAATGCTTTTTTTGAAAAGCACGTGAAACGCCTGAGTTTCTGGCTCCCGGCGTTAAACCCAAGTACTGATCCATGCTGATGTGGGCCAGGAGCATCATGCTACAGGTGAAGTTGATGGTGTACAGAGCAGATACAAGTTTACAAACCGCGACCCCGAGTTGCCAGCCGTGGACTGCGTCGGCAGCCCAAAAGGGTAACGTTAGGAGCAATAACAGGTCTGCCACAGCCAGGTGAAGTATAAATGTGTCAGTCATAGTTTTCAGTTGCTTGCAGTGCGCATACACAGCCACAACCAGAGCGTTGCCTGCTAAACCAATCACCAGAGATAACACAAAAACAGCTGGGAGAAAGATCCTCGCGAAGGAGCGCACATCACCCTTTTCACAGATGGTCTGATAGTCATCGTAGCTGAAGTTAGAGCTGTTGTTTTCGTACTCAGGGTAGTCGTAATCGTGTTCCTCTGATGTCTCCATTCTAAAGCTCTGAAAATAAAAACAAAGGTTTGCGTGAAAGATTTTTAAGGTCAAAATTATTTTTCCAAAATAAGAGGGATCATACAAAATGCATGTTATTTTTATTTAGTACTGACCTGATTAAGATATTTAACATACAAGACTTATACATATAGTCCACAAGAGAAAATAATAGTTGAATTTATAAAAATGACCCTGTTCAAAAGTTTACATACATTTACATGTGCCCGCAGATCCCACGAATTCTTTGGTTTTTCAGCATTTTTGTGTATTTGAACCCTTGCCAACAATGACTATGATTTTGAGATCCATCTTTTCACACTGAGGACAACTGAGGACTCATATGCAACTATTACAGAAAGTTCAAACGCTCACTGACACTCCAGAAGGAGAAACAATGCGTTAAGAGCTGGGGGTGAAAACTTTTGAACATAATGAAGATGTGTACATTTTTCTTATTTTGCCTAAATATCATCTTTTTTCATTTAGTACTGCCCTTCAGAAGCTACAGAAGATGTTTCCCAGAAGACAAAATAAGGTAAATTTACCCTGATCTTCAAATTCAAAACGTTTTCATCCCCCGGTTCTTAATGCATGGTGTTTAAACCTTCTGTAATAGTTGCATATGAGTCCCTCAGTTGTCATCAGTGTGAAAAGATGCATCTCAAAATCAAACAGTCATTGTTGGAAAAGTTTCAGATACACAAAAATGCTGAAAAACCAAAAAAATTGTGGGACCTTTTCTGAAGAAAACCAGGCAATTTAACAAGGGACTCGTAAACAACTATCTCTTAACCAGAAAAAAAAAAAAAAAAAAAGAAAACAGCTGTGGATCATTCAGGTAACAAGTAAGTATTATGAATCAAGTGTGTGTAAACTTTTGAACGGGGTTATTTTTATAATTTAAACACTTATTTTCTCTTGTGGACTATATGTAAACATCTTTTATATGAAATATCTTATTCAGGTCAGTACTAAATAAAAAAATAACATGCATTTTGTATGATCCCTCTTATTTTGGTCAAATAATTAACATTTAGAGATTCTGCAAGGTTTTTTGACCTCAACTGTATATGCAAAAAGACATGGAAATGGTCAAGCATTCTCAGATTTACAAATAAAGAGTTGATTTTTATTCTTCGACAAAACAGAGAGAAAGCATGTGGCTAACAGACAGGATGTTTTATTGCCACAGGCGCGTAACAGCACCTTCATTCCAAACATTCCATCTCCGCTTTTATCAAATGCCCTTTTCTATGCAAAGCTTAAAATCACAGATAAACCGAGAGTAGAGATGCATATCAGTTAAACATTGTAAATCCTTTCCAGGTTTCCTGTGTAATCCAACATTTGCTTAAACAAGTCATAAACTTTAAGTTTCTCTTTAAACATTCCCTCTTCCAGAGAAGTGCAGTGTTCTTTTTTTTTTTTTTTTAAGTAAACAAGAATTCACATTAATGTATATCCATCCTTTCAAATCGTAAGCACAAAATGTTTTCACAAATCAAACAGCTTTGACATCATACTATAAATTATTCCAAGATTATAAATGAGCGTTGTTTCAGTCAGGCTTGAACCCAAGAATGTCATTTCCAGTAATTTGGAACTTTTTATATAGAACATTAGTTAAAAACCCAACGTTCATGTAATTATTTTCAAATAGCAGATATGCACATCTTAATGCAGTTCATGGAAGTCTATCTTAATGTTCGCATTAGATGTAATTGCATAAGTTCTGTTCAAGATTTATCTCCCGAACAGTGTGCAAATTCAACAGCTAACATCTGGATCATATTAAACTTCTAACTAAAATGAAAATAATCTTCTAAAACTGATAATGCTGTGCTTTTCTTACCTTAAAAGATTCGGGCTTTTGCCTGAAGGCAGAGTGGATTGTTTCTGTCTGCTCTTCCTGTGAGAACAGAGTCTGTTTACTGTGACTCATGCATGCAGAGCTTTGCTTCCACACCTAAACATACTGTGAATATATCTGTTCGTATGTGTGGTTCCAGCAAGTGCCCACAAACATGCCTTTAAAGTCTTTTAAAAAGATTTTCAGAGAGCTCATGACATACAGTTGAAGTGAAAAGTTTACATACACCTTGCAGAATCTGCAAAATGTTAATTATTTTACCAAAATAAGAGGGATTTTACAAATTGCATGTTGTTGTTGTTTTTTATTTAGTACTGATATATACATTTTATGTGATATTTCACATAAAAGTTGTTTACATTTAGGCCACAAGAGAAAATAATAGTTAAAAATGACCCTGTTCAAAAGTTTACAAACACTTGATTTTTAATACTGTGTTGTTCTTCAGAAAAATTCTTAGGGGCCCACAAATTATTTTATTTTATTTTATTTTATTTTATCCCTTATTGTGATCTGGTTAACTGAGCTGAAAATTCCAAATTTTAGTTATTAAAAAAAGTGCTGTTGATTTAATAGTCTAACATCAGCACTACTTACATTGTACATACCTGTGTAAGTGCAAATTTTTGCTTTTGCATGGTTGTTTGTGGTTGCTTTTTGGGGCTCGGTGTGAAGGCAATGGTACTACACTCTGGCCTTGTGTGACCTCATACAAAATGTTTTTTCCAGAACATATTAGATGCATTTCACACAAGTGAAACATGCAGGAAATAGTTTAATGTTGTTATCAAGGCTTATGCAGATAAGAAAGAAAGGGGTGTTGCTTTTCTACTTAGCTTTGGACCGCTAATGTGTTTTGACAAATTCCTGGCACAAAACATAGGCCTATTTTGTACGCCTTTTCAAGCTAACAACTTTCCTGGCACATTAAACTGGCAGAACTACTTAAATACAAAAGAGGAGTGATAGCTATGCACTTTATATCCCACAGAATCTGTCAACACACACAGACTCTTTATGCTTCACAGTATCAACTTGTCAATTCCTTCAAAAGCCAAACCTTTATAGAGAGCCATTTTCATCTATAGTGTTTTACACTGGCTTCCACACAATAAAAGAGTGACATTTAAACACAAATGCTTTATTGTAATTAACAGAAGAAGATAAACATAAACATTTCGTGTTAACAAGCCAAGCTGGTTTGAGCGCTCATCATCTTTGGGGAAATATTGCTCCCTAGTGATGTTGATAAGAATTACACATTTTATTTTCCATAGAGATTATTTACTTAACTAAAATATACTTGGAAAAGAAAAGCTATAGAAATATAAATGATTATCACAAGCATAACCTGAGCCTGAAACACTCGTAGTGATGTATTTCTATGCATTTCTTTTTTTTATTTTTCTTATTCAGGGAACCTGTAAGGAGAGAACATACAATAGTGTCTGTAATGCTGCTTAGTAATTTTTTTTCTTCATGTTATGTAAATACGTTGCAATGCGTTACCTGGGAAGGAGCCTTGAATGCGTATAATGCTTTAACTTTCTGGCAAGGGTCTCTGTCCTCCGGCTTCCCTTTTGACTTTGACAGTCTGCTGGGGTGGCTTTAAGTGATGAAGTCATATGATGAGTTCACAGTAAGTCAGTCTATTTCTTTATTATAAAATGACTATTAATATATTTAAATGGCAGGCTGATCAGAGGATACTGAATACCGGAATTTTTGCTAAAAGGCTCTGACTTCCGGGACGGTTTTTCCGTTTTTTATTCTTGCTTTTTTCCTGTCTCTTGGTGCGGTGATGGACGTATACCTGAGAAAACCAAATGATGGTTTCAGTGTAAAGCAAGTCAGTATACACTATCAGTCAGAAGTTTTTGAACAGTAAGAGTAATGTTTTTTTTTTGTTTTTTTTTTTTTAAAGAAGACTCTCCTGCTCACCAAGCCTGCATTTATTTGATCCAAAGTACAGCAATATTTGAATATTAATTGAATATACTCCTGTGATTTCAAAGCTGAATTTTTAGCATCATTACTCCAGCCACATGATCATGCACAAATCATTCTAATATTCTGATATGCTGCTCAAAAAAATAAAATATATATATATATATATATATATATATATATATATTCTATAATGTCCTTCAAAAATATATTCTTTAAAACATTTAACTTGACTGTGTATTTTTAGAATATAAAATCACATAACTGAAGCTTGTGCTCAACATTTTTCTCCATTTACAATACATACATACATATATATATAATTTTACCATTTATTTTTAATGAACTGACAGGACAGTGATTACCATTGGATTTCCACTGTCTCCTAAAGGAGTGAGATGTCCTGGACGTGGCCATTTTCTCTTGATCTTGCTGTTCCCCTTCAAAACAATAATAAAGATTGAAAACATTAAATTCTGATGACCAGTTTTACATGTCCATCTCTACATTGTGGAACAGTTATGAGGACAGATACAGCTGCAGATTATATTGTTGGCAGATGAAATCTTTAAGTATTTATTTATGACAAGCGGTACCACTGGCATTTTAATGGTTATGCAGCTGGAAAATTTCAGGTGATTGCGAAAGGACAAGCGTTACTTTATTAGATGTGTACTTACACTTGATGGCACAGCAGCTACTGTCTTTGCTGTATTTTCCTTTGTGGAGACCGCCTGTTGTCGTACTCTGTACATCTGTACAAAACACAAACATATAAAAATCATACATATATCCATTATTCTGTTTAAGCACTAATAAGACTTCCAAAATATCTGCAGAAGGGTTTCAGTGATGCTTTGACATGGTGAATTTTACAATTAATAATAAAATTAGGTTGAAAATAAGCCACTAATGCAATTAATTATTTTGCAAAAACTATATACAAATTATATATAAGAAAAATCTATGCCAAAAGAAGAATGGCTGTTAAAACGGCATTCTTGCCCCAGTGTGATTGACCAATAAAAGTACTACCAGCAAAGTTTATCCCTCACCTCAAACTGTTCAAGATCCGGCTCATCAAATTTAATTGCAGCATGCATGCTTGCATCTCCCTCGACTTCTTCTCCATGAAGACTGGAGATGAGCAGGCTGAGACACAACAGCCCTAACTGAACAGTACTCTTCATCCTGCTGCTTTCTGCTGCTCAAGTGCACTTCATCTCTGCTTTATACTCACATTTAATCACTACCAGATGTCCAAAAAAGGGGCAGTAACACATTTTCCATTTTTCCGACAGCTTCGAGATAACTGCCACATATACTTTGAGTGTGGAAGGGGCGTGCCCATTGTCCAGCAGCTCCTGCGAAAAGGTTAGCACGTAGGACACGTCACATGACACTAGGTCCAAACCTGTCCAAAATGTTACTGCTTACTTGCTCTGGGAGCTGACCAAGTTCCCGTCGAGGCTCCATATGCCATATCCATCATGCCTTTCGTCTGTGCGAGGAGGTCCTTTGTCAGTGGCCACAGGGCTGTTGCTGAGAGCTGCACTAGCTCCGGGAAACCAGGCCTGGTTCCTCCAGAGCGGGGCCACTAGGATGAGTGAGCACTTGGTCTCCCTGACCCTCCCAACAACCTGAGAGATCAGGGTGATTGGGGGAAAGGCGTACAGGTGAGCCCTGGACCAGTGGTTGGCCAAGGCGTCTCACTGTATCAAGCAGTAAATTCAGCAGTGAAAGTTGTCTTCTGAGGCGAAATGGTCGACCTCTGCTTCCTGAAGACAGCCCAGATCTTCCATTCACCTGAAGCTACATTGCCTCTGGACAGCATATCTGTGCCAAGGTTTATTCTGCCCAACACATGAACCACCCTTAATGAGAGGAGTTCGTTCTGTGCCTAAGAAGGAGATTGCCTTCCAACAGGTCACCCCAACCTGAGTTGGAGGCGTCCGTTGTAATTACCTTCTGGAGGTCAGTCCTAACTGCACGCCCATTTAAAACAGATGAGAAGTTGTCCAAGGTGCCACAGTTCTGACACAGTGATGGTTTACCCTGACACAAAACCGTCCCAGATGCCAGGCGTGGGATGGAACACGTGCTTTGGGCCAAAATTGTGGGGGCGGATGTGGAGCAGGCCCAGAGGTATCACAGAGGCCAAATAACCTTTGGAAAACCTTCAGGGGACATATGAGAGGTTTGAGAGATGCCACTGCAGAGATGCTACTGCATACTTTTTGTATTTTTAAATACAAAAAGTATTTAAATTTTAATTTTTTTACGAAAATGACGTTTTGCTAGATGAGACCCTTATTCCTCGGCTGGGATCGTGTAGAGCCCTTTGAAGCTGATCTTTAACCCATTGGCCACTATTAAGCAGCGGAGCTTTTATTATGCCACAGTCAACCGCTTCCGCTCCTTCCGGTCATGCATATGTAGGAAAAAGCATCACTGTTTTATCATACCAGATACATTTGAGTGTGTTGAAAGTTCTGTTATAATGCTACTGCATTTGTCACCAGTCTAATAAAATGTATAACATATTAAAGTGTCTTTGTGGTTTCCATGTTTTCTACTAAATAAAACCGGAAATTCAAGGTGTATGACGTCATTGGCAGGCAAAGCAATGACACGGCCCGTTGCACTAGTTAAAATTGCTTATTTCAGACTATTTATGCTTCACATGTCAATTCCTTCAAAAACCAAACCTTTATAGAAAGCCATTATTAATCGACAGTGTTTTGCACTGGCTCCACACAATACACAAGTGACATTTAAACACAAATGCTTTATTGTTTTTGACAGATGAAGATAAACAGACAAACATTTTGTTTTACCAGAAGCCAACCTGGTTTGAGCGCTCATCATCTTTTGGGTAAATATTGCTCCCTAGTGATGCCAACAAGAATTACACATTTCATTTTCCATAGATATAATTACTTAACCAAAATACACTTGGAAAAGAAAAGCTTTAGAAATATAAATGATTATCACAAGCATAACCTGAGCCTAAAACACTCTTTATAAAACACTGTGAAGTATTTCAATGCAATTCCTTTTTTTCTGATTTATGGAACCTGTCAGGAGAGAACATACAATAATATCTGTTATGCTGCTTAGTACCATTTTTTCCTTCATGTTATGTAAATACGTTCCAATGTGTTACCTGGAAAGGAGCCTTGAACACGTATAATGCTTTAACTTTCTTCGGCATCCCTCTTGACTTCAACAGTCTGCTGGGGTGGCTTTAATTGAGGGAGGCAAATTATGAGTTCACAGTAAAGCAAGTCAGTCTATTTCTTTAATATAAAATTATTATTTAAATGTTTAAATGGGAGGCTGATCAGAGGGTAATGAATACCGGGTCCAATACAAGGCTTTCTAAAGCACTCCGACTTCCGATACGAGGTTTCCCATTGTTATTCTTGGTTTTATCCGGTCCAGTGAAAGATGTAAAGCAAGAGCAAAGCAAGTCAATATATTTTTAGAATATAAAATAACTGAAGCTTGCACTCAACATTTTTCTCCATTTACAGTACATAAAACGTATATATTATTTTACCATTTATTTTTAATGAATACCGTTGGATTTCCACTGTTTCCTAAAGGAGTGAGACTTACCGGACGTGGCCGTTTTCTTTTTTCCTGGTTGTTCTCCTTCAAAACAAATAAAAGATTGAAAACATTTAATTGCGGTGACCAATTTTACATGTCCACCTCTGCATTGTGAACTATTATGAGAAAAGCTACAACTGCAAGCTGCAGATTATATTTTTGGCAGATTAAATCTTTAATTATTTATGACAAGTGGTACAATTTATTAAAGTTATCAAAAAGAAAGCTTAATTATGGCTTGATTATTATCCAAACCCCATAAGGTTATTTCATTGTGAAAAAGCTGTAGCTGGAAAAATCATCTCAGGTGATTGCGCAAGGACAAGCGTTACTTTATTAGATGTGTACTTACACCTGATGGCCCAGCAGCTACTATGTTTGCTGTATTTTCCTTTGTGGACACCGCCTGTCGTCGTACTCTGTACATCTGTACAAAACACAAACATCTGAAATTCACACATTGATACTTTAATCTGTTTAAGCACTAATAAGACTTTCAAAATAACTGTCGTCAGTGATGACATGGTGAATTTCACAATTACTACTGAAATTAGGTTACAAATAAGCCACTGATGCATTTTTTCATTTTGCAAAAACTATATATAAATTATATTTAGGGAAATCCACGCCAAAAGAAAGATGTCTCTTAAAATGGCGTTCTTACCTCAGCGTGACTGACCAGTAAAAGTACTACCACCAAAGTTTATGCCTCACCTCAAATTGTTCAAGATCCGGCTCATCAAAACTAAGTGGCGTTTCCATGCTGCCATCTACTTCTTCTCCACAAAGACTGGAGATGAGCAGGCTGAGACACAACAGCCCTATCTGAACAGTACTCTTCATCCTGCTGCTTTCTGCTGCTCTCTGCTGCTCAAGCTGCTCACCCCTGCTTTATACTCACATTTAATCACTACCAGATGTCCAAAAAAGGGGCAGTAGCACATTTTTCCTGACAAAAACATTTTGAAACACACTTGCAGGTTTGAACAACAACCCTGCTTAGATATATAATGATTTGCAGTCTAATACTTTGACAATCATGAGTGATTTGTTCGGTCGAGGGGCAAAGAGAGGGTCCAATGTACATAATCTCATAAGGCTCTTATTACTGTTTTGTTGTCCAGTTTTTTGTTTTTGCTATTGATTTATGACTTTGTTTGCATAAAAACAGATGACATTGCATAATAAGATTTTTTTCCTGAAAACAAGTTAAAAGTGGGCTTTCTCTTTCTTTTTGAGGACTGGGAAAGAGCGAGACTTTGGCCTTTAGCCTTTCTGTGCCAATATTTCAAACCAGCTGACTGGGATCTACATGTGACTAAGCTTAAGTCTGAAAATGCTGGAACATTTACATGCCTTAAAGTCTCAATTTGCAGATCAGTGACATTGACAGCACTGGTAGGACAAAAGAAAATATACTTAAAAAAAAGGTAAAAGATACTGTAAGTGATTACAATGACGGTCCACAAGGTATACAGTTTAAACCAGAAGTTTACATACACCTTGCAGAATCTGCAAAATGTTAATTATTTTACCATAATATGAGGGATCATACAAAATGCTTGTTATTGTTTATTTAGTACTGAAACAGATATTTCACATAAAAGACATTTACATAGTCTACAAGAGAAAATAATAAAACTGACCTGTTCGAAAGTTTACATACACTTGATTCTTAATACTGTGTTGTTACCTGAACCAGCTGTTTTGTTTAGTGATAGCTGTTCATGAGTCCCTTGTTTGTTCTGAACAGTTAAACCGCTGTTGTTCAGAAAAATCCTTCAGGTCCCACAAATTATTTGGTTTTTCAGCATTTTTGTGTATTTGAACCCTTCCCAACAATGACTGTTTGATTTGGAGATCCATCTTTTTACACTGACAACAACTGAGGGAGTCATATGCAACTATTACAGAAGGTTCAAACGCTCACTGATGCTCCAGAAGGAAAAACGATGCATTAAGAACTTAGAGAATTAACAGAATGAAGATGCATACATTATTCTTATTTTGCATAAATATATACATTTTTTCATTTAGTTCTGCCCTTCAGAATCTACAGAAGACACTTACATGTTTCCCAGAAGACCAAATAAGTTACATTTACCCTGTCTTCAAATTCAAAAAGTTTTCACCCCCTGGCATTGTTAATGCGTTGTGTTTCCTTCTGGAGCATCAGTGAGCATTTTAACTGTCTGTAAGCAGCATATAACAAACAAAACAACTGAATTCTTGTTCTGTGAAAATACTATTGCTAATTTGACCAGCCTTTTAAAAAGTGGATGTAAATCTTTCATGATGCTATATATATATATATATATATATATATATATATATATATATATATAATTTTTGGTTTCAGCCTTTTTTGTTTGTATTTGGTCAGCTACCCAGATGTGTGGCCATATTGAAGATACTTGGATGTAAAAAACAGCATGGGTTGCATGGTTTATGTATTACTGAATGCATTGTTCTGCTAAT
Source organism: Labeo rohita (assembly GCF_022985175.1). Classification (NCBI taxonomy): domain Eukaryota; kingdom Metazoa; phylum Chordata; class Actinopteri; order Cypriniformes; family Cyprinidae; genus Labeo; species Labeo rohita. Next base: position 21,524,373 of record NC_066870.1, on the reverse strand, counting down.
TTATGCTGTGTAAACCACGGAAAAACATGTGGAAGCTGCTAAATCACACAGAAAAGGACTTTGTAAGAAGAAAATGGTGCAATGTTTTGACAAACTAATGTTAATAGGTGGTAAAAATACATATGAGCAGTATTAATTAAGATATTAGCCTAATATTTAACCTACCTGACCAGAAATGATAAGAACAAACACGAATGTTGTAAAGATTCTTACTCTGGAAATCCTGGTTTAGTTTGGCCAACCACAAACACCTTTTGTTCCTCAGAAAGTTTTTGCACTCTTCTCCTTGATCTGTTATAACTTTACTCCAAATGTTTTTCCCAGTCTGACCAATTAGTACAGCCCAAAACATGATAATAACTGACCATTTTCAGCAGCAATAATCAGCAAAATATGCGAGTGTCCTTCAGTTCATTGGCATTGTTTACGTTTAGTGCCGTTATGTGATTGATGACTTGTTGAAAGAACACTATTGGTGGCTTGTTAAAACCACTGAAACCTAATGGAATATGTCTCAAAACACACCACAGAAAGCAGTTTTTAATGGTTTTAATGGTTAAACGTTAACGGTTTGTAATGGTATCTGTAGTGGAAACCATTAGCATTTCTGTGATGGTTTCGATTGTGTGTTTCTATGTAACAACAGCTACATATAAACCTTACACTTCCTTCATTCTCAGTATGGTATCAGTGTTCAGCACGTCCAAAAGTGGATTAGCAGCTCTGTTGCAGCACTGCAGGGCTCTGTGTACCGGAGGTTGGCAGATTTCAGGTCTCGTGGTCGTAAATGGCTTGAGACCACAGCAGGTACACGCTCCCTTTACACATGCGTTCCGTTTCGAGCGGTTTTCTTCAGAGATTCTTGATTTTTTGAGGTCAAACTTGTCAAAAGGTTAACTTCGAACCTTCCCGAAAGACACGGAAAGTCGACGGTATTGATTTGAAGCGGTCTGCGGACATCCATAATGAGTTTGTCTGCAAATCTTGACAGCTTGGCAGTCGCTGGTCGAAACGAGCTGACGTAAACGACTGAGGTGACGACGCGACGGTAAGTGCAGCATCTAAACTAGTTCTTCCCGGTTTATCAATGTTACGTCTCTAGTATGGTTTATTTGTTGTTTATTATAGTAAAAATTTATATAAATATGCCTGCATGAGTTGTCAGAACAGAAAACATTGACTTTGAGCGGTCCGAACTCACTATAACTTGTTTTTATTTCTTTTTGTCAACTCGAAAAGGAAGTTTACTCGAAAATTAAAGTTCTGTTATGATTTACTCACCCTCGTGTTGTTCATTTTCTTCTGTGGAGCGCGAAAGGAGACGTTAAGGAGAATGACAGGTTCAGTCACCATTCACTTTCATTGTATGGGAGGAGATGCATCAAAAGTGAATGGTGGCTTGAGGCTGAGGTGAATAAATGATGACAACTGTAGAACTGTCCTTTTTATGCATTGCCACCTTCTGACAGATGAATTGTAGTTATACCTCACGGGCAAAAGTTTGTGCTGGCTTTCACTGTTGGCTCAGCAGATGGTGTCGAGGTTGCTGAGAAAGATCTGTTTCACAGTGTGCCTATGAAAGCCTAGGTTTATTTTTAAATGCTGGGGACACCTGTGTTGTTTTATTATTTTTTATACATCATTTAGTTTTTCGTTCAGTTTTCATAATATTTTAGGTTTTGGTATTTTTATTTAGCTTTAGCTTTCAGTTTTATTATAGTATTTTTCTATTAGGGAATTCCATTTGCAGTATTTTTAGTTTTAGTGACAATAACGACATTGGGGGACATATCTTTCTGACAAACATCACTGTGTAGTGTTTAAGGCAAGGTCACAACCCAGGACGTGGTAAAGTTCATGTATTCTTTATATGTGACCCTGGACCACAAAACCAGTCTTAAGTGGCACAAGTATATTTGTAGCAGTAAAATACATTGGATGGGTGAAAATTATTTTTCTTTTATGCCAAAAATCAAGATCATGCTCCATGAAGATATTTTGTAAATTTCCTACCTAAATATATCAAAACTTAATTTTTCATTAGTAATATGCACTGCTACGAACCTTATTTTGACAGCTTTAAAGGTGATTTTCTCAATATTTAGATTTTTTACACATCATTGCTCGGTTCTTAAATCTCAGGGCCCTTATTTCAGCTGCAGGCTGATTTAACATCCTTATGCAAGAGGTTTACTCTGGACTTTTGCAATACACTGTATTATGCTGATTTCATAATGAAACAATGTTATAATCACAAGATTGTTTTGTCTTCAGATTTAACTTCCAGCTTCCATTATACATTGGAAAATTGTGGTTGGCAAATAAAACAGTATATGACACCTGTAACTTCAAACCCATTATTAAGCCAGTGGCGCAGCTGGTGCCAAGCTTTTGATATTATTAAATGACTCTGTTTCTATTACTGTCCTCAGCTAACAATCAGGCCAGGACAGGTGTCTTGTTAGCTCTGCGGAGGTGAAGGATGGGACGTAAACTGGATCTCTCTGGTCTGACGGATGTGGAGGCCGAGCATGTGATGCAGGTGGTGCAACGGGACATGGAGCTGCGCAAAACGGAGGAGACGCGGCTCAAGTGAGTCTCATGCACCCTTCTGTGTCTGTGTAGCATCATTTTTATGAGTCCTCCTATTTAAACCACAGTGGTAATGTTCAAAAAGTTTGGGGTCAGTAAGAAATATTTTTGTTTTTATTCAGCAAGGATGCATTAAATGATTAAATAATTAATTAAAAGTGAGAGTACAGATTATTTACATTGTTATAAAAAATCTATTTTTTTATAAATGGTTTCTGCAAATAAATATGACTATTTTCAACATTGATACATATAATAAGAAAGACTTGCTACTTCAGCACCAAATCAGCACATTAGTCTGATTTCTGAAGGATCATGTGACACTGAAGACTGGAGTAAAGGCTGCTGAAACTCATGTTTGCTATCTCAGGAATAAAATAAATAAATAAATGAAAAATTACATTCGTAAGCATTAAAAAAATCCTACCAACCCCAAACTGTAGTGCATGTCATTTTAAAATAATAATGCGACATTTCGCCACATTTTTGTCATTATTATAAATAAACTGTTTTAGCATTGTCTTCCTCATGATGTCACCCTAATGGCGTTCCAGTCATTGCTAGAGAGCATGAGGAAGTTCCCATCATTCTTTGTCATACTTTAAAACAAAATGACAGGAAGGGCCCTCCCTTCCCTCTTTATCCGTGACTCACTTCCCTGAGCCCACCATGAATACGGTTTCAGCTTTGAAGAAATCTGATTCTGGCCTACAGATATATATAGGCATTACTATTGAGGAGAGACAGACTCATGTTGTGGTTTGGTCATATGAATCCAGTATTTCTATATTCACAGGTATTTGCACATTTTGCGTATTTGCACAGGTACTTGCTGCATGTCCCAGCAAGTAATTGAGAGAAACTGGCAGAAAATGTACCTAATGATTTTACCTCACTTAAACATTTTTTATGTAGTACTGTCTATAACTATCTATAAATTGGTTCCCAAAGGACAGAACATAGCCCATCGTGTTTAATGTATTTAGTCTGTAATCTCTGTTTGCCTTTCTCACTTCCTCTCTTTCCCTTATTGTTTTGTCTTTCTTTACAAAAAAGTATGGCACATTTGCACAAAGAAGCACATTACTCATCACAATACTTGGGGGTGAGAAAAACACTTTGGTTAATGACTTTGGTTGGCACCAGGATTTTATTGTACCGACAGACAAGCACTCAGGCTGCGCTAATCTCTCACTCTGTTGTTGAAAATGCTTGTTTGCTGGAACGGGAAGTAGGAATAATGGCATAAGAATTAATTTGGGAAAAAAAATAAAAACAAACAATGCCTCAGTGTAGTTGCTTTTAGGAATCTGTAGCTCAGAAATGCAGAAACACACTGGCATTGTATTTATGTAGTCACAGAAAGATACTCTTCCATTCAAAATCTGATCTCAGGTGTTTACAGGAGAGACATTTGAGATATGTGTTAATAGCAGTGTGAAGATGTATCTAGGATGTCTAATTGTACAGTAATTGAATCGCTTTAGAGATATAATATTGAGTACAGTTTGCATTAGTTTTTTCCTCAACGTTTTTATTTGTCCAGTTAAGAGCACTGGGATTGGTTAGACATACACTGTTATTTCTGTACCATACAACCCTATATTGATTGGTAGTTAGTTTTCTATTTGAATTTTAGTGCTAATCCATAAGCACCACAATTCTCTTTCTCCTCCCTACAAAACCTTAAACCATCTCATTTTATGCAGACAGCATTTTTTTTGCTTCTCCCAAGTGTGTTCTGCCTGCATGCATCTAGCTTTTCAATATCCTCTCTGACACCTGGGGAGCATCGTTGAATTTTAAAAAGGACTGAGTGAGTTACCAGAGAATGGAAGAGCAAAAAAAACAAAAAAAAAAACAAGATTATTTGAAAAGACCCTCTGAGTAGAGGCAGGAAACAGGGACTTTAAAAAGGGGCTTAAAAAGTAAAATTTTTTCACGAGTTCGATCTTGTAGGAAAGTATTTGTTTTGCCAAAGCATTAAAAAAAAAAAAGGGAAACCAATTAAATGCATTATCAAGGCATCAGATATTTGTACTTGAAATATTAGACATAACAGCAATTGTTCTTTTTGTTCATTTTGCATGATAAAGGCTAAGAAAATTAAAACAATGAAGGAAACATTGAGCTAAGAATGTTTTTTTATATCCATTTTATGTACTTTCTAAATACCCACTAGGGCCTACTTAAGTATCCCCCAGGGTACGCAGAGCCCTGGTCAGGTACCACTGATCTAAATCAGCCTTTTAAAAAAATCTACAGAGACACCTTAGAGTGAGCCGTCTATCTGTGTACTTATCCATGACTTTCCATTTCATTAAATCAAAGATTTCAAACAGATGGCAGATTCTGTCATTTTTGTGAGGGCACTGTTAATCCATTACATGAAAAGGGAATGTAATGGAACTGCACACAGAACATGGTGAATCTGGGCAGATATTTTAGTTTGTAGCATACTATTAAGGGTCATTTTGACCCTATAAAAACAATTATGAAAGGAGTGTTTCTTTAAATACACAGTGTAATACATACTGAAGCTATATGAATATTTGTGTGGCTTACATTTTAAGCTGTTTTTCGTTGGCTTGCAAATCTGATTCCTCATTAGAGTTTATTTAACCCTTTAACTGTTTACTTTCACCGTATTACAAATAAATCCTAAGCATGACTATACATCGTTGGAAAGGCCTAAGGCTCCTAAATAGACATTTTAGTGTTTTTTTTTTGTTACAAATTATGTAGGAAAAGTAATAGATTAATACATGTCAAGAGTGCAACTTAAAAAATCTACATCATAACATGAGTCCTGACCTTTGTCACAAAAGACTTGCTTCATTGCACAATCACAATAAGAAATTATATATCAGTGCAGAACTTAAATCTCAAAATTCATCCTTTGAAAGGCATTTTAAAATCAGACATTGCATTACCAAGGAATATGTAAATCAAAACGATATCACAAAATGTTTTTAAAAATTTAAGTCTGGATAGTGCATTTTTATGTCTATGTTCAAAAATGGGAGTGACAGATAAAGGGTTAAATTAGAGAATTAGTTTTGTCTCAGTTTCACTCTTAAAAAGGTTCCAAAAGAGTGTTTTTGCAGTGATGCCATAGAAGAACAATTTTTTTGGTACCCAAAGAATCTTTCAGTGAACAGTTCCTAAGAGAGACCATTTTGAAGAACATTTTAAAAATCTAACGAACCTTTTCTGCATTTGAAAAGTTCCATGAATGTTCAAAGTTCTTCATAGAAGCACTGATGCCAATAAAGAACCTTTATTTTTAAGAGTATGTGCTGAATCTCCATAGAAAGATTAGCAACTATGCATTTAACGGATTGACAAACCCTGATCAGTACATGTTTTCTTGCATTGGGCTAAAGTGAGGCATTCTCAGCATACCACATCTTGTTTTACCAACTGCTGTGTGTTGTTGTGTTGCAATTACACTGCTGATCTATGTTAACAAGATGTTCCAGGAATAGGTCATGTAATTGCTGCATTGCTGGAGACTTTGCGCAATATAACACAACAGTAGATTTGGTTTGAGATTGAGCTTGTCCTTGTGTGTGTGCATGCAAAGAACATCTCAATCCTCATGCAACATTTTTTTGTATGAGATTGAATTTGGACTTAATTACAAATACATTTTAAGTTAAAAATGAAATGTATTTTACTTTGTGAATGTTTCTGAATTTAAATGGTAAAAAAAACTAAACAAAACTACAACAAAATTATTTTACACTTTTTGTGCAAAAAATTGGCAAAAAAAATTATGAATGTCTAAATACATTCAAAACAAAACACTTAAAACTTAAATCAGTCATTTTAAATTCTATACACACATTTAGGGCATCCTACAATAGAATGTACAGCAGGAAACAATGATATTACTGTTAAAATTTACATTTTACTTAAAATTACATTTAACAGTGTTATAAAATGATTATTTTTAACTCATTTTTAGCTTGCTTATTCTAAATGTAAAAAAACTGAGAAAAAAATCCAATATCTAATTAAATGTCAATAAATCAAATTTTGACCAATAAAATAGTGTCACTTATATCATACATTAGAAACTTATAAAGAATACTGTAAATGTATTACTGTAATGTATTGCAGACAGTGCTGGGTAGTAACTGATTACTTATGGATTACATGATTACATATTATTCCCACAGTGGCATATTGAAATATATATATATTTTTTAATTTTACATTTTTATGATTGCATTACTTATTAGCTTTTTATCGACTCAATCAAACCCATTGCATTTCTTACATTAGCCCTAGTTTGGGAAATCCTGGTGTAAGTTCATGGATCTTTCTCCTAATGAGCTGATGATCTGAATCAGGTGTGCTAAATGAGGGAGATTTACAAAATGTGCAGAGCAACGGGCTCTGCGGACCACTGAGAACCACTGACCTAGATTACATTACTAACAACAATTTTCATCACGTAATAAGTAATGGACTACAATTTGTAAGTAATCTACCCAGCTCTGATTATACATACTGTATAACAGGCATGGGAAAAGATGACATGCTTAACTGTGTACTGCAGTTGCGCAATGTATCTAATGTAAATAACCTGTCATTCATGATAGATACTGGTCTGTCAGATGACTTAGTAAAAAATATTGGCTTCAGTTGACCCCCTGTTCCTCACACCTGCGCTCAGTCTGGCTATCTGGCATGAGTCACTTAGTAGACCTTCGCTTGGATCTGCACCTACTGGCACAGGACACTTCTGCTGTTCTCTGCCAACAGCTTGCTTTGTAAACAACAGACCATGTTTCTGAGAACTCAGTGGAAATGGCCTGCTGAGTATCCAATTATAAGTTCATTGGAGAGACCCCTGATGGAGTATCATCACCGTGGGTGATTGTAGGGACATTAAATTAGTTCTGCTCAAGTCTGTAAGAATTTTTTTGCTATTATCTGCTTTTGTGCTTTTTGGCTGTTACTTTAAATGCATCTTGCCCTGATTCAGTCTACAAACCGGTGGAAGGCTATTCGTAATCTCTGGTTTGTAGTAGGGTCTGAATGCCACATTTAGAGATTAATCTACAAACTACACGTATCTTGGATTTAGTACATGAGTTGTTTTTCACTGATTTCAAACATATGCAAGTACAAAATGTCCTCAAAGGGAGGTTTTGGCACAAGTTTGTCAGCAAACTATTTCTGTGTGGACCCACAGACACAAAAATGTCTATAAATGTGTTATAGATTTGCGTTTGCAAAAGTCCGCAGTTGCAACATCAACTTCTCTGCATAATGTGTATTATGCCATTACAGTCTTTGTTTGCTTTCTTTTCTATTTTTTTCTTTCCTGTCTGTCTGTTTTTAATCTGCTGAGATTATCCTCAGTTCCCCTCTCTTGGTATTCACTGGAGCCGATCCGTTCAAGCTGTGGCTGTAATCATTCGTAATGATTTCCTGTTGGCATTGTTTGGAGAGACAAAGTAAACGCCACACCTCAAGCAGAGATTTCCAATACAATGCTTCTTTTCTAGTTTTTCATCCCTCTTTCCACTCGTCTTTGTCAGCTCCTCTCTCTTTAAGTCATAGGTTTGCTTTTAGTATGCATTATGACACATTCTATAAATTTCAATATTAAATGTAAAAAATGTAATTTAATCATTTAAACCAGTCACTTTTGTTTACCTATGTCCTCTCTGTTCAGTTACTGTAAGTCTTTTCTCTACAGTGACTATTAATATTCAATATATTTTGTATTACATTTTTCTTTTCTTTTTATTTTCTGTATTCGCACTTGTAAATCACAGGAAATCACAGCCATGATGATATTAAGACCAGCAGCACAATTTGAAGTGTGATACTGCCTTTATACAGCACTTTAAAGGGAACCTCAGGTATTAAGACGTGTATGGCATAATGTCCTATAAATGATGTCTCTTACTAAAATATGTAGTAGAAAACCCATGAAAGATTTACATTATTTAAAAAAATCTACATTGTTTTATACATATTTTGGACTGTGGGGGGCGCCATTATTTTGATGACATGAAATGGTTGCACTCTGTGAGCTGCCTTTTGCTTTTTTTTACTGAAACCCAACTCTGAAAATAAAATGCTCATATTACACCCACAGCTACTGATAGAGTTTACATGACGGATATGAGTGTAGGCTTAAACCATACCATTGATTTTCCCCCACACAGAGTCTAAACACCCCCAGATATTGAGTGAAATCCATGCTGAGAAACTCCTTCAGTGGCTGCGGCGTCATAACAAGTGTCGACATGTTTACATCCTGCCAGGATGGCATCTAGCGTTTCTTGTCTCTGCTGTTTATCAGCTCTTTAAATAGCTGTGGTCTACTGAAGTTGAGAGAACAAAAACGCAGGTCTTTAGGTAGTTTTATTTGTCTACAGGCATCTTTCCATTCTGTTCTCTTCTTCTTATTGTTACAATATTGGGAAAGCATTATTGCTTCTCCTGTTTCCCTTTGACTGAAAATTACAACCAAAAGCAGCACAATGTGGCATTGCATCAGAATTTAATTTTCTGAGTTTTGTAGCGGTATAAACAGCAGCAGGTAGTGCCAGTAGCTCAAAGAGTGCAACTAATTCATGTAATCAAATAATGGCACCCCCGCCCCCATAGTCCAAAATATGTGTCAAACGATGTGTATTCTGCATATGCAGGACCAGAAGGAGCAGAATGGGTCAATTGTGGCATAATAAAAGCTTTGCTGCTTTTGAACCTTGTATGATTGTCTCTCGCAATCGTTCCAGCGGCCTTGTTTCGCTTCCATGGTTTTCAGGCCCACCCTGCTTCATACTACAGTGATGTTAGTAAAACTTTAGTATATTAGCTCATCCATTAACATGATTTCTTGCCGAGTCCCGTCGGATTGCATCAGCTGTGGGAATGAAGACAACAGCTCCCATAATTCCACACTCAATCACAGCGGCAGCAAATGCCGCTGTTTTGTTGTTTGTGTTGAATATGCACTCTCTAGTGGCAAAAATTACATATTGTGCCTTTAATTACATTATATTAAACCTTACAAGTTTTAAAACCCGGGGTGCCCTTTAATAAACAAGAAATTTTCAGTCAAAGCAGAATTAATTTTTGGGCATCTTTGACCAGCTCTGAATGACTCTGTGTTTTTGAACGAGCGATTCAGATTAGTAAATGATTAATTGATTCAGTCATTAACATAGTAGTTGCATCCAAGAATCCATTCAATAGACTTTACTATCCCACAAGAGAGGATTTTTGAATAGCAGTGAAGCAACTGATGCTGGTAGGTCACTTGATAATGACAATATGATGTCAATATGATGACATCCAAAATAATTACTTACTCTCTAGGTAAAGTAGAAACAATTCTGCTGAGTGGTTGATTCAGCGGTTTACTCATAAAGACGTAGTCACTTGTCGCCACATATTGTCATTTCAGTATAAGCTCCAGACAGATTTACTGGAAAAATCCCACCACTAATATATATATATATATATATATATATATATATATATATATATATATATATATATATATATTATAAGATTTTTCTCATTTACTTTCATTTAATCAATCGCCTTCTTATTGCTGTACTCTTTGAACCCTATTGTTAATCATAAACTAATCTTTTAATTCATATCCTGAAGGCAAATCAGTTTAATTAAGCAGCATCAAATCTAATGGACCTAGTCCAAACAAAATGTGTATGTGCTGGTTGCAACCCTCTATTAAATAGTGTTAGGTCTCTTGTCTCTCTGCTAAATGTCAGAGCAATTTTGCTCTGAATTGCTCTCTGCTCTCTGGAGGCTGCAGTACGGCTAGAAAGACAGACAGATTTAAGACGTTGAAGGGCAAATGCAGCACATCTGTCAACACGCAGATGTCATGTTAACATGATCCACTTATAGGGCACTACAGCCTGCCTTACATAGAGATTAATTATGTATGTTTTTAATGCATCATCCTAATACTCAGAAAAATATGCATCAGCTTAAATATCATTTTAGTCAAATACTTTATATCTCAGTTGTTTTTCTATTTTCTACTCTCTCTCTTTCTCTCTTTCTCTCTCACTCTCTCACTCTCCCTCTCTCGCTCCAGTGAGATGAAGAAGGAACTGGTTGAGGAGGGCAGTCGGTCTGTTTTGCTGTCGCGGCAGCACAGGTTTAATGAGCGCTGCTGCATCCGATGCTGTTCTCCCTTCACCTTTCTGCTCAACCCTAAACGTTCTTGCCTGGACTGCTGCTACAGCGTCTGCAAGGGATGCTGCACTTACAGTAAGAAGGACAAAGGCTGGCTGTGCTCCGCCTGCCAGAAGACCAGGTCAGTATTGCCACTCTTATAAAAGCTGTTGTGTTTAGGAGACAGAGTGAGCGCGAGCTCCGTCAGGGGGCTTTCGTGGGAAACACCTGCAGGTTTACGGCTCATGATGCATGATACAGTTGTACTATATTGATTATTGGTTGATATTAGAGATTTTTTATTGACAGTATCAGTCAGTATTGGATATTTAATTGTGCATGCTCATTTCTCATACAGTGTTTTTTAACGTTTAGGTTACCTTTGCCATGTCTAATTCTCACTTGAATCTTAAAAACACTAATAATTTAATAACAGTTAAATCTTTTGCAAAACTTGCGATGAATATCTATTTTTCATAATGTACATTTTAATGTTGTATGTTTAATGTTGTTAAATTTAACTTTTTAGCTATTTATTTTCATGTTATTTTTATTTAGACAAAATAATATAGAATATTTAGCCAGAATTATATATGCACATATATATATAATTCTGTGGGTTGCACAATTACAATGAATAAAAAAGAGCCCAAATAATTTACACTAAAACAACAGAAATGACGTTCTGAAGGGTTTAGGACTGGTTCTACAAATGGGCTGTTTGTTTTACTGTGAAAAATGTGCTTATTTATGTTAAAAGCATCTTAGTAGACATTAGAGCATTAGTGAGTGTCTGTATGTCTGTGGGTTGTTTACACTCATGGTTTAATGAAAGACAGTGCAAAAACTGTTTATAACAGAGTATTCTTGTTGAGGATTCTGAAAACACTGTTAAGACTTCTACAGTCATAAAAATTATTATGTATAATACAAGCATAGAGCACGACATGACATTGAGCTCAAATGCCTTTGTAAATGTCACAAAGTGCTGTAGGTCAGAATATTACTGAACCAAGACAGAAAATATTTTTGCACTTCTTAGATGCACACTAATGGATAAATACTGGCTGAAATGTTCAATTTAGGTTTAACTTATTTGATTTTGCTAAACAGTGAGGGCAGAGTTACATTTTGGGTGACTTTCTGTCGTCTTATGGTGTTTTTGCAGATGTGCTGTGACATCATTTTTAATGAAACCCAAGAGCTTTACGCTTCACACATTGTGCATGGAAGGGTACTATGTCCTACAAAAGTCCTGCATTTCTGTGCATCATCGTATTTATTTATATATGAGTAGAAGGATTATTTCTTCTCTTTCCTATCTTATACATACACGCTCACACTTGAACAGAGATTACGTCCATCAGTGGAATTGAATTTTGATACTATACACATCCACTCATATCTTCTCTGTGCTTATGTAATAAAACGGATGCTCATTCCAGTTTTCATCACAAATATCAGTGTATTCTATTATTACTGAATGGAAGCAGGCAATTTCAGTTTATGATATGTTTATGGATAGAACATGTATATGTAGTATCTAATCTATCTGTACACAGTATATGCATGGCTTTTTTTGTATTTAAGTAAATGCATAAATAAGCAATTTCCATATAAAGTCCGTCTTGAAGTAGTATTCTTTTCTGTAGGAAAAATAGCATTTGCCATCAGGAAGAGTCTGTACATTATTGTAAAAAGACATAAAATGCTGTTTTAAGCACGAAATTATTAAGGTCCATTAAGGTTCCTCTGATTTTTCATTTTCTTTTTGACAACATTTCCTATTGTATACAACCTAAACAGTAACCTTAAATGTTCTCAGCATGTAGTTCCTATGAAAAAAATTCATTTTAATTCAAACTATTGGACTTCTGCTATTGGCAGCATGGCAACATGGAGCTATTTGTCACTTGAGCAGTGAGAGTCTGAATTTTAGTGTAGCACCGGCTTGACCAGGTCTTGGAAACTGAGCATGCTCAAAAGTGCCTTTGGCTGTCTATTATGACCTTTCTTTGTATATATGTTTGTGTGGGGGTTTGATTATAGGATCTTGTGTCTGTGATTATAGATGGTTTTTATAATCATGTGTTCTGTACTTATATTGTCAGCGGTTTTAATCTGTGTAACGTAAACAGAATCTCCGGAATGCTCTTGAATAAGTATTATAATGTGGCCTTGTTCATGTTTTTCCAGGCTGCTGAAGACCCAGTCACTAGAATGGTTCTACAATAATGTGAGAAGGCGTTTTAAAAGGTTTGGCAGTGCTAAAGTGTTAAAGAACCTCTACAGGAGGCATGCAGCAGAGCGTGGAGCGTTAGCAGAACTTACAGGTACTCGCCATCTGGACTGTTGTATGACCTTCCTTGAAAATTAAAAATGTTTTCACGCTATGACATTTTATAGTGTGTTTTGGTTTATAGTTGGAGATTAAAGAGCTGGTTTACATGTTGCATGTTTTGAACGGGCTGCATTCAGTGGATATGTCTATGGCTGTCATGATTCTTTGATTCAGTTCGAGTAATCGATTTTAAAGAAAATCCTTGATTGCATTTTGCATGGAATCCATGAAATGAATTATTAGACCATTTTACAAGGCTACATGATATATGAAACCAATTTAAAACTCATAATAAAGCATAATACTATTGTGAATTCATAAACGCTAGGATTCAATTAAATAAATATATGCAAAACAGGTTTATCTGCATGTTGTTGTGAGTTGGGTTTATTATAACCTTCATCTGGGAACGTGATGTGCGCCATTTCATCAGATTTGTAAGATAAATCATTTATAAACCTACGCAAACACAAGAGAACACATCATTATCTTTCTCAATATGCTAACAGTTCATTGTGATTACAAAATAAAAGTTTAAACCCTCACTCTTTAGACGTTTTGATGTCCACATATTCAAGTAATTACAGTGGCTGTAGCATTTCTGTCATAAAGAAATGGCCAAATATTAAAGATTAAGGTGACATTTGAATTAAATGTTGTTTGGTCAATATTAAACAAGAATTAGTTCGGACAGTAAAGTGCAAAATCGATCATTTGTTATAAAGCGTAATGTACATTCGCATGGGAAATTCTAAAACACTTAATGTGAAAAACGCTAAATGTGGCTTAATGCATTAAAACAGTGTTTTTAAAAGACCAAACTCAATAAACACATTAATAATAAAGCGTACCATGTACAGAAAAGCAGATGAGTCAAGAATAAGAACGCACTGCGTTAATGCGTTAACGCCTTAATGCATTAAAACTGTGTTTTTTTAAATGACCAAACTCAATAAACATTGTTAAGAAATCATACTATGTACAGACAAGCAGATATGAGTCATAATACTAACGCATAACGCAATTTTCCTCCCATACAAAACCGTTATGAGGAAAATGCTTAAAGTGGCTTAATGCATTAAAACAGTGTCTTTAAAATACCAAACTCAGGTTTGTCTGTATGATTTATTAATAATATTTATTTAGTTTGGTCATTTAAAAACACTGTTTAAATAACTAAGCCACGTTAAGTGTTTTTTTGTGTTTTAGAATGTCCCCATTAGCGCTATTATTTAAATACATTGTGTATTTTAATAGTTTTATTCAATAAAACCATATGATTACTTGCTTTTGAACTATTTATTATTGCCTCATTGGTAACATATATGTATTTTAAATTATTTCAAAGGCTGTTGTTTGCTTTAGGTCTATTTTATTACCACAAAAGATTTTATTATAATTATCCAATTACTTGATTAATCGTCAGAATAATCGACCAATTACTCGATTACCAAATAATCATAAGTGACAGCCCTAAATATGGTTTTAGATTGTCCTTCAAGCCCTAGGTATGTCTTTTTCACATCTTAAGGTTGCATGCGCATGCATGCATTTAGCACTAATTCATGAGGGTTAAGGAAATAGCAGACAGGGCTCCTCTGGTCTGACTTGCCTTCTCTGAATCCAATTTAACAGCAGCAGGATTCATGAGAATTATTCATGTTTACGGAGGAAGGGTCACTGTGCACTTTCATTATGACCTCAAAGATCCTTTCCCTCGCCTGAATATTACAGTTCACTGAAAGATATTAATCAGAAATCGAAAATGTAATTTTCCTAGTCCCTGTACACTGGGAAGTCACAGTATACAGTAGTCAATTTTACAGTCGTAGCCACAAGACTAAATGAGTTGTGATCTGTGCCCAGCCTCTGTTTCAGTTTCGCTGTGGTCTCTGAGCAGAGAATGTCTTCTCCATGAGGAGGAAGGCAGTTTAAAGCAAGGCCAGTGCCACATTAACAATGGATGACCATGACTGTGGATATCTGTCACCACAGCAGACCCCATGTAACCTCTGAGAAACAATAGCTCTCAAAAACCATTACAGTGACAATGAAAAATAAAGAGCTTTGGCCACAAAACTCAATGCACTATGCGGTCAAGCTTTTGGAATTTTGATGCAGAGAAAAGCTAGGAAATAATCTGTTTGAGTTTAACGTCGAACAAGTGCTAAGAATGGAACGATAAGCTTATAGCATTATAGGATAGGTTTATAAACCGCAACATCAGTCTTCGGCTTTATCTCAGAAAAGCTAGATTCATAACATTGCTGTGATTTGCTCTCCTCAGCAGAGTGTAGGCGTAAACACTGGCTTGAATGTAAAGGGCAGGTGTTTTCATAGAGTGATAGCCGGTGACCTCAGAGGCAGTTTGACATTCACCGGCTTAAGGGGAGCACTTTTAATGGCTCTGTGTAGAGCTGAGGCCATATTGATATGTTAGTATTTACCCATCAAATGATTTGTCATCCAACAGCTCTCTGAGACTGAGACGGTGTCTGTCAGAGAGACAAACCTGTTGACACTGCTATTAAATCATGTGTCAGAACTGGAGGTGCTGTGGAATCACTCAGTTTATCACAGGAACAGTTTGTCAATAACACTAACAACAACAACAGAAATGTTTGAGGCATATGATATGGTTGTTCTTTTTTTTTTTCACATTTAACATTGAGCCAAGCTCTTTATTCCACTCCTACCTCATCACTGTTTAATCATGGAAAAAAGACTATTAGAAAAAACAGATATGAAACTGCGAAATTTTATGATGTGGGTGGTCTTTTTTATAAAAGTTTGATGCACTCAGATATTGAAGCATTAAGTATTTCATCATGGCATGCAGGGTTGCCAGGTTTTTTACTACAAAGCCCATCCATCTGCTACTCAAAACTAGCCCAATCGCATTTCGGGGTAAGTCTGGGGGGTATAATACATGTTTTTGGCGGGGTTCCCCTGGTAAAATTTGCATTCCAAATATCTTGGAGTCGCTTCAACCCGACAAGAAAAACAACCTGCTGCAACAGTGTTAAATTAGCCCAGTTCTGCGGGAAAACTATGGACTTGGCAACACTGATGGCATGCAACATACATACTTTTTTTAAAGTTATGCATCCTCTACAACTAAAAACTGATAGATTATTGATTATGATATAATGATAATGATTACATTGATAGAGCTATAAAGTTTATCTGATGAAATGAGCTGTGACTTTTTTTGCACCAACAGAAGGCAGCACTTATGAGGAGAGCGTCTGCAATGAGAGTAGTATGTATGAGAGTGACTCCACGTTCTACAGGCAAAGTGAAGGTTTGTGATTAAATAATTATCTAGATATATATGGTTTGTTACTGTATGTCAGCAGTTTCTATTTTGTTCGTTTCATACAGTGAACATTTGAAAACACTTAACTGCAGTGACAGCAATTTTCTTTCATTGACTATGTATTTAACTATTATGTCTTTCTTCAGAGCACAGCATGGATGAGACTATTAATGTGGCAATGCGGGTGGCAGAAGAAGCCATAGATGAGGCCATTGCTAAGGCTGAGAGCCAGACCGACAGTCAGGTAAGACGTTTCCATTAATGGGTGCAAGATTATTCATTCATTCAGTCTTGCTATTTAGTAACTTGGCAAGTGTGACATGGCAGCTATTTGACATTTGCTTTTGTAGGAGAAGCAGAACGAAGCCCATTATTTGCGAGAGAACAGAGGAGAGCTGATAAAGGAATTGGCCACAACTATAGTACAGAAAGTGAGTAACGCATGACAGCAATGACCTTTCACGAATGTAGTTTTGCATTATGTAGAATTCTGTGCATTCAGCAAGGATGCATGACATTGATCAAAAGTGACTGCATAGACATTTGTAATGGTAGAAAAGATTTCTAATTTGAATAAATTCTGAACCTTCTTTTCATCTAAAAACATCCTAAAAACATCCTAAAAATGTCAAGGTTTCAACAAAAATATGAAACGGTAAAACTCTTGTAAAATAAGAAATGTTTCTTAAGCAGCAAATCAGCATGTTAGAATGATTTCTGAAGGATCATGAGACTGGAGTAATGATGCTGAACATTCAGCTTTGCCATCACAGGAATAAATTGCATTTTAAAATATATTAAACAGAAATTTATAAAAATGACCCCATTCAAAAATGTACATAGACTTGATTCCTAATACTGTGCTGTTAACTGAAAGATCCACAGCTGAGTTTTTGTTTAGTGATAGTTGTTCATGAGTCCTTTGTTTGTCCTGAACAGTGCCCACTGTTCTTCAGAAAAGTCCTACAGGTCCCAGAGATTTTTTGGTTTTCCAGTATTTTTGTGTGTATTTGAACCCTTTCCAACAATGACTGTATGATTTTGAGATCCATCTTTTCGCACTGAAGGACTCATATGCAACTATTACATAAGGTTCAAATGCTTATTGATGCTCCAGAAGGAGAAAGTATGCACTAAAAGCAGGGGGTGTAAACTTTTGAACAGAATGAAGATGTGTACATTTTACCTAAATATCAGTATTTTTTTTTCATTTAGTACTGCCCTTCAGAAGATACAAAAGATGCTTACATGTTTCCCAAAAGACCAAATGTTTCCATCTGGAGCATCAGTGAGCGTTTGAACCTTCTGTAATAGTTGCATATGAGTCTCTCAGTTGTCGTCAATGTGAAAAGATGGATCTTAAAATCCTACAGTCATTGTTGGAAAGGGTTAAAAAAACACAAAATTGCTGAGAAACCAAAGTATTTGTGGGACCTGAAGGATTTTTCTGAAAAACAGCAGACAGTTTAACTGTTCCGGACAAACAAGGGACTCATGAACAACTATCACTAAACAAACAAACAAAAAACACAGCTGTGGATCATTCAGGTAACAACACAGTATTAAGAATCAAGTGTATGTATGTACTTTTGAATGGGGTAATTTTTATAAATTCAACTATTATTTTTTCCTGTGGACTATATGTAAACATATTTTATGTGAAATATCTTATTCAGGTCAGCACTAAATAAAAATAACATGCATTTTGCATGATTCCTCTTATTTTGGTAAAATAACATTTTGCAGATTCTGCAAGGTGTATGTAAACTTTTGACCTCAGCTGTATATGTTGAATAGGGATATATTTGTTGATATTATATTAAATTTAAAATGATTGTTTGCTATATGTCTTAAATTCTTATATTATTTTAAATTATCATGTTATTATTTATTGATTTTGACACTCTTAGCACTTTTTGTTATACCTATTAATTACACTGTTATAACTATTTATTATATTGGAATATTTAAATGTCAGATTGTCCGTCGGAAAAAGGATCTGTCTGAGATGCAGCCTGGATGTAATCTGGAGCAGAACAGTGAAGGAATCGCTCCTGATAAAACCCAGAGTGCCTTTGATGCTTCTCTCTGGGTACAGTGGCTTTTTATTTCCTTTAAAGACTGAATCACCTGCAATTTGGCAGTGCTTTTGGATTGTTCTTTTGCTTCGATGTTTGCTGAATGAAACGTTTCCTCTCCCCTCAGAAGTCCCGCTCAGCTTTTTGTCTCTTGACTGATGAGCAAACAGACCTGCATGCTAACACCGGGTCAGGACGTTCATCCTCTATAAGTCATACTCTGGAAATGAAGAAGGAAGAAACAAAGCCTGTCCAAGCCATGCCTAGCTGGAGGAGTGTCGACCGACTGGACAATTCCAGTTAGATCCTTGACTTAAATGCATATGATTATGAATCACAGTTAATTAGCTTCTCTTGTTTATGACAGAGATTTTAAATAATGTTGAACTTTTAAACTGTTGGCAACCTTCATTTACATACATGTCTTAATGGTGTGTATATGTCTTCTTCAGTGTTGCAGAGTCCTGATGGTAACTGGATTGCTTATCAGAGCAACCTGCTCTCTCGACCTGGTCTTTTAACCAAGCGCAAAAGTCTGGTCTACAGCGTCTTAGAAAGGGAGTCTGGCGTGGTGTCGGCTTACGATGAAATGGGCTCAGAAACAGAGCCTGAAGTTAATGGGGTTTGGGGTGCTGCACTGGAAGAGTTTCGGCGAAAGATGTCTGCCAGTAAGCAGCTGACTAACCCAGAGTCCTACAGCCGTCAAGCAACCTTGCCTTTGAATGCACAACCAGACACCTTCACTGCTGACACTGGAAACTCCTCAGGACAGGATGGGCCACCGTCCCAGTCCCAGAAAACTCTGCTGCCTTTCTTAAAGAGAAAAGTACCACTAGAACACAGAAGACCCTCATCCGCCCGCCGGCCAAACATCATGGATATAAATTTCAGTGCAGGAGGGGCTGAAAGCAGTGAGGATGGCCTAGAGGACAGCAGGGTCAAGAGGTCACGTCGAAGGAGGAAAAATAAGAAAGAAGAAGCAGAGTGGAAAGGACAGTCGGGATTGTCTTCAGTTGTCCCGGTAAGAATGACTGTGTGTTATACAACATGTCTTAGCTTTGATTTAGAACAAATAAAGCTGGGAATTCAGACAAGCGAAAAATGACTTTGGCTTTAATAAGTGACCGTTCAAGGTATTTGTCAGACTGGGGATTTATTTGAGGGATGTAATTTAAAGACCTATCAGTGTAAAGCAAAATTATTTTTTTTTCACTATTAAGACCAGGGGTGGTGAACTCCGCAGTCCTGCAGGGTTCACCTCCAGCCCTTTTAAAAACTCACCTGCCTGTAGCTTCCTAGTGACCCTTCAGACCTTGATTAGCTTGTTAAGGTGTGTTTGATAAGGGTTGAAGTAAAACTCTGCAGGGCTGCGGCTCTCCAGGGCCGACATTCTCTACTCCGGATCTAGACCTTTACCAACAGAACTAGAAAAGCTTATGTTCTGTGAGGATTTCACTGCTTTATTGCAAATTTGTTAACAGCTCTAAGGAATTATCTGAATCCAAGAGAGTTGCTTGGGGTATAGATTTGCAGTATGACCTTTCAGATTCAGAATAGAGCCAAATATGTGTTAAAGCCCAGAATTTGTCAATTATTACTATAAATAGGCTGATCCAATACAACTGGGTAATGCGTACTTATGTCAAAAAGTTGAATAAGTTAAAATATATATGAAATATATATTTTTTTTCCTCTGGATATTTTCATGTTATCTTTCATGTTATTTTGTCTAATAAAAATTGTTTAAATAATAAATAAATAAAGCCAGCTATGTATTTCCATATATAAATACCTATTTATACTGTGTTGTTTCCAAAATTAAATAATTGGTACTGAAGTCAGAACAAAAAAATTTATCTAAAAAGCTTTTTTCAGAAAGTATCTGTTTTATTTTATTTTATTTTATTTTTAATTTAATTTTAGTATTTTATTTCATTTTTGTTTTGAATTTCTTGCTATAATTATATACTATTCATTCAATTATATACAGTTTCATGATTTCTGACCAGTCTATAAAAAGTAAAATGAAAAGGCCAAAAATGTGTGCCAGATATGTGTTATACAGTATATAGACACACTATATATACACACTACTGTTCAAAAGTTTTTTTTATGATTTTGACACAAATCAAAATACAAAAAAATGTTTTCTGAAATTATTTTGTATCTGTTTTATTTAATTCAGTTTTAGTTTTTATTTTGTTTTTTGTTTTGAATTTCTTGTTATTATGATGTTCTATCTGTAGAATAAAAATAATCAAAAAATTGCAGTTAATTTCATGGTTTCTGACCATGAAACCAGAATGAAAAGGCCAAAATTTAATATAATTAATTAGAATAAAAATAATTAAGATTGCAAAATGTTATACAGTATATAGACACTATATATACACAATACTGTTCAAAAGTTTGGGGTACGTTTTAAATGTTAAGTCTCTTATGCTCACCAAAAGTATAGTAAAAACAGTAATATTATGAAATATTAATACAATTAAAAATAAGAGTTTTCTATTTTAATGTATATTTAAATGTAATTTATACCTGTGATATTATAGCTAAATTCTTCAGTGTCACATGATCTTTCAGAAAGAATTCTAATTTGCTGATATATTACTCAATAAATATTTATTTTTATTTTTGCACAGTTGAAAACAGTTGTACTATTTAATATTTTTGCTAAAACCTTGAAACATTTTTTGGGATTCTTAGATGAACAGAAAGTTCAAATGAACAGCATTATTTGAAATATCTTTTTTCTAACAATGTGGAAGTCTTTACTGTCAATTTTCATTGATTTATTTCATCCTTGCTGAAGAAAAGTATTCATTTAGAACGATAATGTGCAGCTATAAAAATTATTTATTTGTTTATTTTTGACATCATCACTGATTCTTTATTGGCAGGATTCCAGTAGCCACCTCTCAGATGCTCTGATGAAGAGACGTTATGTAAAACAAGACGCAGACTTGTATGCAAGAAGACAATGTGATAGTCTGGAAGGAGACACTTCAGACACTGCTACCCCTGACATCTTGAGCTCTGGAGCCGTGACCCCTGATCCGTTTGGACTCGGCCTTAACGCTCCCAACAGTTCCAATCACGGGAGCCTTAGTGAAGTTGTATCTTTAGATCAAGAGTTGACCTCCAAACTGAAAGAGCTGACCAGTCAAGTCAGAGAAACACAACTTTCCTCCACTGAGGATGAACTGGACAGGTTGGAGTATCAAACGTGGGATGAAGAAAATAAGACAAAAGTGGGAGATGAACTTATGGGAGATGCTTCTGAAACTGATTCAACAGAAAAATCTGATGAAACTGAATTCACAAATCAAGTGAGATCAACTGAGATGTTGAAAGAAGATGATCTAACTTCCAAACTGAGAGAGTTGACCAGTCAGGTCAGCGAGACACTGCTTTCCTCCACTGAAGATGAACTGGACAGGCATGAGAATCAAACTGAAGCCAATCAGTCAGTAAGAACTGAGATGCTGGTAGTAAATGAGAGGACAGATGGAAACAATGTGATACAATATGACCATATAGAGATGGTTGAAAAAGCAGAAGAAGAGAGATCAGAGAAAAGACAAAAGGACAGTGTGGCAAAGCAGGACATTAGTGAGCAAAATGACATAGATGAGACGCAAATATCAGATGAAATGAGCTCTGCGAGCCAAAAACAGACACTTGCTGAGACAGAAGGGACAAAGAACAAGGGAGAAGTTCAGACTGAAGAGAAAAATGCAGAAATACAAGACAGTCAGCAGAGCAGAGTTGAGAATACAGAAGAACAAGAGGTGTTATCCTGTGAGCTGGCTTTGAGTAGATTAGTAAGTGGAGATGGAAAGATGGAATTTGATAGGATCATCAATACTGTAGCGAAGGCTTTGGATGATATGGAAGAACACATAGAAGCTTACACTACTGAGGAGGTATTTTTAGACAGGGAGAGAACTGAGAGAGAGAAACACGAGATGATGGAAGAGGAGGAGAATGTAACCGAACAGGAAATGGATGACAAGACAATATCTGAGGGATGCTCTGAAGGTGGAAAATCGAAGGAGGTGCAGGAAAAAGAAATGAAGGGAGAGGGCAAGATCAATGAAGCTGTGGTGCTAAAGAGCAACACTGAAGATACGAAGGAGACAGAAGACAAACAATGCAGCAAATCATCAGAAGACAGAGTTCAAGAGAAGGACACCAACAGTCAAGTTGACTTGATTGAAATAAGTAAGGAACAGATGGACCCTACAATTCAGCACAGCGCTCCATCTGTTCAGGAGGAGTATCTGTCACCAGAGGAGATCTACAAGGTAACATCTAACTACAGCATACTACATTATGCTAATGCTTGCAACTAACATGCTTTTATTTAATCTGCTTAACCTATTTCTCTGAAGCTCTTCCTTACTTCTTATTTCTTTCTTTGTCTTCTGCCTCTATTTGATCTTTATTAGGATGCACACATGCTGGACATAGAGAAAAACCTACATTTAATCTCCAATATACTACAGCAGGTGATGATTGTATGCTAATATAGACACTTTGCTCTTATTGATGCACGGGCTATTGTGCATGTTTCTTCTCTTTTCTGTACGTTTTCATCAGCTGTCCAACTTTGAGCTCATTATTTATTATATTTTACATATATTACATTCTATTAGAGCATCAACAAATAGTTGTGATAGTCAGCTCACCTCTCATTATAACCTACAAAATGTAATAAGTATGTGGAAGCCCATTTCTGGTACTTAAAATAAAAAAAAAAAATATATAAAATCATATACTGACATAATTATAATATTAAAATTCAGACTTAATATGTCAGAATTTTTACATTTCATGTTTATTTGTCAAATTTATGAAAAAAAGTAGAAACTATGACATACTTAGTCATATTTGTAAGATAAAAATTAAAATCATGACATAGTCAAAAATGAGATAGTGATGTTTTATTTTACCTTTATTACCAGCAGATGAAAAAACACAAACGTTTCAAGGTCTTTAGTGTGTTGAGTTGTTAAAAGAAGTTGTTTTTGTGAGTGCGGATCATGATTAATTAAATAGTAAATAGTCATAGTAGTTAAATTAATTAAATAGATTGACACCAAAATAAAGTATCAAGTGACAAAAGTGTGGTGCAAATGGATTTGTGGAATAATTTAGATTTTTTAAATCTCATAATTTGACTTTTTGTCATAATGATTTAACAAAGCATTTTTTATGTGGTTGGTAATGAGCTTCCATAAATAAGTGATTCAGTATAGCCTACATAAAAAATATGGCAAGCAGTTGGCCCATGCAAAAAAGTTTTTTAATTAGTGCTGTCAAATGATTAATCACGATTAATCACATCCAAAAAAGTTTTTGTTTACATGTGTGTGTACTGTGTATTTTTATTAAGTATATAAGTACACATACATACATGTATGTATTTAAGAAAAATGTTATGTTTATATATTAAATATATATATATATATATATATATATATATATATATAAATATGAATATAAATTTAATGTAATATGTCAATATTTTCAAAATCTATGGGTCATGCCATGAAATCGGTGCCTTGTGCATCCCTAAGAAATTATCAAACATAGATTTAATGATATTTAATGTAATTTGATGAGATTTAATATAACAATAAATAAATGTGCAATTTAAAAACATAACAATACTATTTATGCTTTCATCAATATTACATAAAAAGTCAAGTAAATATTATTTTAAATCATCATGGGGGGGGGCGGCATCATGCAGTGTCAATCCTCTTACCATTTGTAAAATGTAAATTTAAACAATTATTTCTTACATGTAATATAATCAATATCTACCAGTAAAATCCTTTCAAACTGTACAATATGTGCTTTTGCACATATTTGACTATTAGTTAGCAATTAGCACATTAATTTGAAATTGTCAAACCTGTACTATCAACCTGTTACTTTTTAGTTTTGACATGTGGGTAACAGGGATAACACTAAACAGGTTTGACCCTGTTTTTAAAGATTGTGTAAAATTAAAACATTTTAAAGGTCACCCTCTGTATATTATTGAGCTAATGCCTATATCATTCAGTGCCATATGAGGTCTAATTAAACTATAGTATCTAGTAACATGTGTCTGTAACAAGGTTGACAAATATACCAAAACACGAGGTAGAAAAATAGTTATAAATTAATAAATAACAGAGCCTGAGATGGCACAATACAATTTCTTGTCATTTTAAGGTGTCTTTATTTAATGCATATTTAAAAAATATTGATTAAACTTCAATTTTTCCAAGTGGAAAATGCACCAATTTCGTGAAATGACCCATATGCTGTATGTGTGTGTATTTATATATACATAATAAATATAAATCGTAGACATACATATATTATGTAAACAAAAACTTTTATTTTGGATGCGATTCATCGCAATTAAATGTTTGACAGCATTTATTTTAATGTAAATAGTATTTATTAAATCAGTATTAATAATTTTGCTAATGTAGCTGTATGTTAATGTGTAGTTACAGTACCTTTCTTTGTGTATTTGTTGTAAATAGAAATACTCAGCTGCATCGCTGCGCAGCATCACCACCGAGGTGCTAAAAGTACTGAATGCTACTGAGGATCTGATTCACGGATCTATGGAAGATGGACGATGCCAGTCAGACCACAGTGACATCTCGATCATTCCCCCTGACGAGGCCAGAAGACTGGATGAGCAGCTCGGCAAACTTGAGGAGAATGTACGGATTCCTTCTGAGATGAACGTTTCTCATGCCACTGGGCATTTATGAGGTGCTTCTCAATTTATTCTGATTGATTTCACTGTGTGCAGGTGTATGTGGCGGCAGGTACAGTGTACGGGCTCGAGGCTGAACTGGGGGATCTGGAGGAGTGTGCGCGCAGCATCAGTGGATGCACCACTGAAAGAGAGCTGGCTCATCTGGAGGACCAGGTGGCCTCTGCAGCAGCCCAGGTGCAGCAGTCTGAGCTCCAGGTGTGTTCGGCCTGGACGCTGTGCTCTCTCTCTCTTTCTGAATCTCAGCATCAGCTCTCAAGATGCAGTTACACTAAAAATTACTAAAATTAATAAAAAAAAATAGATGAAAAATGTAAACAAATAGGAATAGAACTAAATTAAAAAATGAAATTACTAACTAAAATGTATAAAAATGAATTAATGTTTAATAGAAATATAAAATAAACCCCAACATATAGGCCACAAGGGAAAATAATAGTGAATTTTTAAAAATGACCCTGTTCAAAAGTTTACATACACTTAATTATTGATACTGTGTTGTTACCTGAATAATTACCTGCTTTTTTTGATTAGTTTGTTCTGAACAGTTAAACTGCCTGCTGTTCTTCAGAAATATCCTTCAGGTCCCACAAATAATTTGGTTTTTCAGCATTTTTGTGTATTTGAACCCTCTCCAACAATCACTATGTATGATTTTGAGGACAACTGAGGGACTCATGAACAAACTATTACTAAACAAACAAATAACAACAACAAACCAAAAAAAAAAAACAGCTGTGAATCATTCAGGTAACAACACAGTATTAAGAATCAAGTGTATGTAAACTTTTGAACGGGGTCATTTTTATAAATTCAACTATAATTTTCTCTTGTTGACTGTACTGTACACATCATTTATGTGAAATATCTTATTCAGGTCAGTACTAAATAAAAAATAACATGAATTTTGTATGATCCCTCTTATTTTGGTCAAATAATTTAACATTTTGCAGATTCTGCAAAGTTTATGTAAACTTTTGAGTTCAACTATAATAATGTTCTGCATATTTCCTATATACAGTACATACTATATAGAACTGTATATACTCCGTAGTAAACATACTGTATAGAACTATGCAAGTACCAGTAACATTTCACATTACAGTCTGTCTGCAATGCCTTATTTTTCACAATAAAAACAGTCATTTTCATATCTACCTGCTTTTAACTATGCTATTTTTTCCAGGTTTTAGACATTTCCTCAAGAATCGCTGCTCTGAAAAATGCAGGACTTAATGTAACTCCACAGACTCACTTTACCAAGGTCAAGACTACAAAAACCAAGGTGTTGTCTTCATGTTTTAAGTAATATTCATTCACATATTCGTACACATATGACTAATTATGACTATAACTGCCATAATACTTTTGTTTCAGACACAAACCATTGGCTCATCTCGGAAACTGAGGAGGCGACTCCCAGCACCTCCGAAACAAGGTAAGAACTACTCATTAATCAATACTGACAACTGACACATTTTTAAAAGATGTGACCTGTGTAATTACAGGTGAAATGCTGCAGAAATGATACCCATCATATTTATATGTGCTTCATTTATTTCCTTTGCAAGGTCTAAAATAGCTCAAAACATACATCTGTCGCTGAAAATGATTCGAATCTCCCATTTTATCTGTAAATTTCAGATAAAGAAGCATAAAGAGGATAGTGGGATACATCTGCAAGCATCATCACAAAGTTAAATAACTACAAACTTAAAAAAGCCACTGATCACATGTGCCTTGAAGCTCATAGAAAATATTTTATGGACTCAAGCTCTGGATGACAGATTCTAATAGACTGATGCAGTGATGCCATTTTACACAAACTAATAACTCTTGGATAAGATTGCTTTTATTACCTCTCTCCCCTCATAATGTAAAATAAATAATAAACTAAAATCATGTAAAATTATGCAATGATGTGAAGCTTTGTTTTGGCCTATTTGACCATTACTATGAATCAAGCTCATCATTCAGTTATATCTTAAATTAAAAAAAACATGAAAATTCTGGTATTATTTACTCACCCTCATGCCAAAATGTAAAAAAAATTTAAAAAAGAAAGTTTTGCTCACCATTGACTTCCGTTATATGAAAAAAAAAACCACATTTAAAGCAGTTCTCCTATAGATAATCATTTGAACGCCTGACCAAATATTTCCTGGATTAATCTTTCTGATTACGATTTATCTGTCAGATTTAGAGTCAATTATTCTAGCCACATTTCAGCTATATGAATCACAATCATACAAAACTTTATACATGCTTATAATATACATTTATGGTGTTAGAATTGATAAAAGAGAAATTTACAGACTATTGTAAAGACATTGATTTATTGTAAATGTGTAAATGATCTGTGTAAATGAATGGATTTTTTTGGTTTGATTATATTTCAATTATAGCACTTTTTTGTACACAGATTTTTGTTGTTATTGTTGTTGCTGAATTGAGTTGTTCTGATTACACAACCTGAACAATTTATGGTTCATTCATTGATTCAAATCATCAATATATCATTTTAGTCACTGAGATCTGTATTTCAGTTTGAGAGTATTTCAGATATCCAAATCAAAATGCATATAATACACAATACTACAAATTAGAGCTGCAAAACGATTAATCGCGATTAATTGATTTAAAATAAAAGATAGTTTACATATATGTGTGTGTACTGTGTATATTTATGTATATATAAATACACATGTATATTTAAAAAATATTTGTATGTATTTGTATGTAAACACTTATATATTAAATAATATTTTATATATAAATCTAAAATATTTTTCATTAATACTGTATATGCATGTATGTGTGTGTACTTATATATATACATAATAAATATACAAAGTACACACACACATATCGTATGTAAACACAAAC
Organism: Labeo rohita; assembly: GCF_022985175.1. NCBI lineage: Eukaryota > Metazoa > Chordata > Actinopteri > Cypriniformes > Cyprinidae > Labeo > Labeo rohita. The sequence goes on along the minus strand of NC_066870.1, from coordinate 21,496,183 downwards.
TTTTATTTTGAATCGATTAATTGTGATTAATCGTTTTGCAGCCCTATTACAAATTTCAAAGAAATGTCAAAGTTGGGTTTGTTGTGATCAGTTACACAAGAGTTTAAAGGTATATTTCATAAATATATTCTTCAAGCTTCCCTGTTTTTCACAGGAGGTTCTGTGTCATGTTTGCAAAACACTGGCTTTAATGACCAATCTGGTTTGAAGTGTGACTTCCAGAAACATTATCAGACCCTGGTTTAAAGAAATTTAATAAAAGCTCAGATTTGAAGGTTTTCCCTGAGCCCTGCAATTTCACTGGTGTCATTGGGTTGAAAAAACATTTATGTTTCCACATTTGCACTTTGGTGCGATGGTGCAGTAGATCACTCACATTTGTAGTACTTGCTGTTATAAGGTCAAACAAATACCACATTCATCCCAGCATCCAGTGCAAATTCCTCTCAAAAACAGAGGAACTATTTCATAAAGCACTGAATTCAGGTTAGCGGCGTTCCATGATAATGAAACGTTCTCTTTGGTCAGCCACGATAAATCCCTCCCTTTGGTCCGTCAGAAATAAGCTCTCTCTCCTGTCTGACACAAGAAAACTGTCTCTAGGGTTCATCACGATGAATCCTTCTTTATCCTGTCCCATAGCCTCCACCTCCGCGTATGACGGGTGTCCTGAACCCCGTCGAAATTTCATGGCAGGCCAGTGTGTTGGTCGTCTCTAGATATCAAGAATATCAAAAGATATCAAAAATCACATTTTCAGAGCACCAACATAAGAAATCATTCTAATATGCTAGTTTGGTATTTAAGAAACTAAAGGGATTGTTCACCCACAAATGAAAATCCTCATATCATTCCAAACCCGTAAGACATTTGTTCATCTTCAGAACACAAATTAAGATATTTTTGATGAAATCTGAGCTTTCTGACCCTGCATAGACAGCAACACAACTGACAAGTTTAAGGCCCAGAAAGGTCGTAAAAACATTGTTTAAATAGTCTATACTACTTTTCTGGACCTTCAACATCTCAGTTGTATTGCTGTCTATGGAGGTTCAGAAAGCTCTCAGATTTGATCAAAATATCTTAATTTGTGTTCCAAGATGAACGAAGGACTTACGGCATGAGGGTAAGTAATTAATGACAGAATTTTCATTTTTGGGTGAACTATCCCTTCAGTAAGAAAATCTTACTGAAAAATAGGGGTGTAACGATACATGTATTCGTACTGAACCGTCACGGTACGGGCATCTCGGTTCAGTGCATGAGGCCTTACAATGAATACAGACAATTCACCCTCAATCCAGAAGGGGGCGCCCGCAGTAATGCGATTCTGTTTAATAACCGCCGGCAGAAGGAACAGCGAATGCCAGGAGTTGTGCACTTGAAAACAAAGCCCACTAGACAGTGACCATGTGCTGATTCTTAACGCGTCTCTCACTGACAAAGGAGTATATATTAAAGGCTTGCACACTCAACTGTCTGCGAAATGAAGCTTTGTGTTCTTGTATCCTACCTCTCTCATTCGGCACAAATCCAAATATTCCATACTATTTACATATTTGCGATGCATCCAAATACTAAACTATTATTTATTATGTAAATTATAGACTTTGTACTTCAGTCGCGTTCTAACGGTGACACAATGAGACGGGCGCACTGATGTTTGGTTCACTGTGTTTTATTTTGATAAAGTACCAACTGCGCTGTCAAGTTAGCAATGCTAGAAGCCTGGAACTGATTTGTTTTGTGTTTGTGTGCGCCAGCGCGACTACTTCAGCTTTCTTCATACCAGCAAAATCAACTTAAAAAACAAATAGAATGTCACTTTCTGCCATTTGAGTTTCCTTTCTGTCATAAAACTTCAAGTATTTATTCCTTATATGTATATATGTACTGCAGATTTTATAGCCTATATATGACATTTGATATAATATTTAGTTTTTTGTTTTTTTTTTGTAATTTGTACTACTGTTTAAAATAAATGAAAAGAAACCTATCATAGTAGATATGTATTTTTTTCTGTTGTACCAAAATCGTATCGAACCATGACCCTCGAACCGAGGTACATACTGAACCGTGACATCTGTGTACCATTACACCCCAACTTTTTATTGGTAGTGCATATTGATGTGCTCACCTCTATGAAGAAGAGACTTGCACTTGATGTGGGATGATAGTACATGTATATAGTGGCCAACACAGCGACCACCATAAGGACCATGGTGATGAGGATGCCAATGAGCAGACCAGTCTGCATCTGCTCCTCTGTTTGCTTCTCTATAATATCCATCTGAGAGTCTGAAAGAGAACAGAACAACAACTATAACCAGATTTTAACACTTTCCAAAATTAATCTGAATAGCACTTGCCCAGATGTCAGGGGATCCTGGGCTTTTCTACATGGTTGTTATGATATTTGGGTGGTTACTAAGGCAAAGACTTAACAAAATCACCCATAATTGTCATATTTTACTCTCCCTCGTGTCATTCCAAACCTGTATGAATTTCTTTACTCTGTAGAACATAAAAGAAGTGTTTTGGAAGTCAGTTGGGCATCAAAACAGATTTGTTACCAACATACTTTAGGATATCTTATTATATGTCCCACAAATAAAAGAAAGTCAAATTTGGAACGACATGAGGGTGAGTAAATGATGACAGAATTTGACAGAATTATCATTTCAAAGTAACATGCAGCACAAAAATCAAAAGGTTTCCATGTTAAACAGTGCAACTGGAAGTTTGTACTGCAGATGAAAGGTCAGATTTGGTTTATTGATTAAGTGTCATGTTGAAAAAGGTTATGGCCTAAGGAAAAAAGCTGTGCAGGTGTCGATTTTATCATGGTTTGAAGAGCTCTTATAATTGGTCTCATTTGGAGACCTCATTTGGAAGCTATATATTATTTGGAAGAGATATAATAAAAAAAGTAAAGAAAAAAATAAATAAAAAAAAAATATATATATATATATATATATATATATCCTCTCAATGATTTGCAGGACATACTGTAATATGACTGATACATACCATCAGTGAGGATGCTGGTAGGAAGGTTTCTTATGAATAAGGGTGTGCTGGTGAGTTTGGTGGTGACTGAGGAGGCTGATGTGGGTGATGTTGTAGTAGTTACAGATACCGCTGTCACTCCTGTCTGCACTGCCGGAGTACTGCTTCTAACGGCAGGCTGCTTTTTGTCACATCTCTGACTCTTTATCTTAAAATACAACTACATTAAGTTAGTAAAAATGATAGTGGAACAAAGAAACGACTCAAGAAGATGAAAATGGAGGATATACTTTATCTGTTCACCTCAGTTAAGCACCCACTGTCAACCCAGTCCTGACGATACTGGTCAAAACCACTGGAACATCTGCAAGAGTAAAACAATATTTGCAGCTGTTCAGTCCTGCTTCAGTCCATGCAGGGTCAGAAAGCTTTCAGATTTCATCAGAAAAATCTTAATTTGTGTTCTGAAGATGAACCAAGGTCTTGTAGGTTTAGAAAGACATGAGGGTGAGTATTTAAATGATGGAACTCGCATCAAAAACCAAGCGTGTACCTCTGTAGGCGACTGCACCAGCTACAGTTGAAGCCGATTTGAGCCATAACACACGTCTCACAGCTGGAGAACTGAAGGCAAGCTGACAACAGGAGGAGCAACACTTTAACAGAGACGTGTGAAAGACGTGGATACTTCTTCTCACAATAAGTGATTAAATATACTCAAGTCCAACCATGGAAAACAACAGACACAGAAGATTTTAATCACAAAGTTACACCAGTCTTAGTACTAGGGAAACATATTAAAGGGATAATTCACCCAAAAATGAAAATTAGCCACCTGGAATCTAGTTCTGAATTTTAGTTCAGTCAGCAGTTTGGACTCACTTGGTAGAGGAAGCATCTCGACAGCAGTGACGTTTGCGATTTTGGATTTTAAAAGCTCTACCCGGTGATATTCATATATGGTTCTCCTTCTAACATCTGTCATGAAAAAAAAAATTAAATTAAATAATCAAAAAAAGTTTAAGTACTATAATTTCTAAAGCTAAAACTAAAACAAAAATAAAATAAAGCTAAAAAGGAATATTGAAAAAAAAAAAAAATATATAGAAAAATATACAAATTTAATAAAACTAAAAAGTATACAAATATAATCAAACTAAAATTAAAATGAAAACTGAAAATATAAATGCAAAAGCTAATTCAAAATATTAATAAATACTATTGTAGTATATAAATAATACTAAAACAATACTGGTTCCCATTCAGAAAAACATTACTTACTGGGAAGCTGTTCGATCTTATGAAGAACCACAAATGCATCTGAGAGCCCGACTTTTACGGGATGATTCACTGAGTTGATCTTGCTAATGTCAATGGGAACCTAAAAGAAGATGACAGTCTACAATCAAACCTTGCTTCATCTACTTAAATATGGTGATAACAACTGAAACCAAGAAGTATCTATCAAAACAACCTCTTTATATGCAAAGGTGATTCTGCCATCTTTGTATAAAGCTGCCTGGAAGGTGAAACTGCCGAGATGAGACGCATCCTGGAGATACACACGGTCCCACTGCACAACAAGAGCTGTGCCTAACAGAAAATAGATTAATAATACAGCCATTTTACCATAATACAACAATGCAAATAAATAAAGACACGTTCAAATTTCAGTTTCAGCCTCATTTTACCATTATCACAGTACATGATTGTGGAATTCTGTGAGATGCTGAGATCAAAATTAGCCATGAGAGGAGCGATGTACTGAGTAGCAGTCAGCATTTTGTGGATAATGTCTCCGGTGTAGATGAAACCTGAATAGAAATTGAATAAATATAAAATATACACTTCAGCAATGATGCATACATTGTTGTTGCACAAGGTTTCTATTTCAAATAATGCCCAAAAAGTTCAAATATATCACTCACCCCCTGTAGCTACATGTATTTCTCTTAATGAATGTCCGTAGAAAGGGAAATCGAAGGATAGATTCACTCTCTATAAGACAAAGAAAACCCAACTAAATTATGAGCACAAAAATGAGTAATAGTTACAAAAATGCATTACAAAAAAAGAAAACATTGTAGTATGATCATACCAACGTTTGCCGATGTGTGTTGGAGAGAATTCTGTGAACTTCTCCCATGTCCGTTTGCTCAATATTTACCCACAAATCCTTCTCTGGACTATGTAGGGGCCCATAGAATTTAGATGTGTAGTAGATATGATCCATATCTCTCTGATGAACAAACATACACATTATTTCACATATACATTTGAGAAGGTATATAACAGGGTCAAAAATGAACTTTTCCATTAAGAGGCAATATTTACCCGCTGGAATTGATTTCCAGGGGCATTTTTTACATTTGTAGGGGACATTTTTATAATCATCTTATTAATACAAAAGCAGTATGTTGTCTTTAATGTCAAATACTTATATGTACCCAATTACTTTAAAAAATATTTTAAAATGTTGTCAAAACCCACCAATTCACTATCTCAACAAATTAGAATATTTCATAAGACCAATAAAAAAAACATTTTTAGTGAATTGCTGGCCTTCTGGAAAGTATGTTAATTTACTGTATATGTACTCAATACTTGGTAGGGGCTCCTTTAGCTTTAATTACTGCCTCAATTTGATGTGGCATGCAGGTGATCAGTCTGTGGCACTGCTGAGGTGGTATGGAAGCCCAGGTTTCTTTGACAGTGGCCTTCAGCTCATCTGCATTTTTTGGTCTCTTGCTTTTCATTTTCCTCTTGATAATTCAGGTCTGGTGAGTTTGCTGGCCAGTCAAGCACACCAACACCATACTCATTTAACCAACTTTTGGTGCTTTTGGCAGTGTGGGCAGGTGCCAGATCCTGCTGGAAAATGAAATCAGCATCTTTAAAAAGCTGGTCAGCAGAAGGAAGCATGAAGTGCTCTAAAATTTCTTGGTAAACGGGTGCAGTGACTTTGGTTTTCAAAAAACACAGTGGACCAACACCAGCAGATGACATTGCACCCCAAATCATCACAGACTGTGGAAACTTAACACTGGACTTCAAGCAACTTGTGCTATGAGATTCTCCACCCTTCCTCCAGACTCTAGGACCTTGGTTTCCAAATGAAATACAAAACTTGCTCTCATCTGAAAAGAGGACTTTGGACCACTGGGCAACAGTCTATTTCTTCTTCTCCTTAGCCCAGGTAAGACGCCTCTGACGTTGTCTGTGGTTCAGGAGTGGCTTAACAAGAGGAATCCGACAACTGGAGCCAAATTCCTTGAAACGTCTGTGTATGGTGGCTCTGGATGCCTTGACCCCAGCCTCAGTCCGTTCCTTGTGAAGTTCCCCCAAATTCTTGAAACGATTTTGCTTGACAAGCCTCTCAAGGCTGCGGTTCTCTCGGTTGGTTGTGCATCTTTTTCTTCCACACTTTTTCCTTCCACTGAACTTTCTGTTAACATGCTTGGATACAGCACTCTGTGAACGGCCAGCTTCTTTGGCAGCTTCTTACCCTCCTTGTGAAGGGTGTCAGTGATTGTCTTCTGGACAACTGTCAAATCAACAGTCTTCCCCATGATTGTGTAGCCTAGCGAACCAAACTGAGAGACCATTTTGAAGGCTCAGAAAACCTTTTCAGGTGTTTTGAGTTGATTAGCTGATTGGCATGTCGCCATATTCTAATTTGTTGAGATAGTGAATTGGTGGGTTTTAGTTAAATGTGAGCCAAAATCATCACAGTTAAAAGAACCAAAGACTTAAACTACTTCAGTCTGTGTGCATTGAATTTATTTAATACACAAGCTTCACAATTTGAGTTGAATTACTGAAATAAATGAATTTTTCCACAACATTCTAATTTATTGAGATGCATTATTGTAGATTATTGCTCTTTATATTGTAATAGTTAATAAGTATTCAAATCAATATAGAAAACAATATAAAACATTTTTGTTTCATTTTGGGCATGTCACATTCTGGCTACATAGACAAACATGTCTGTCCATGACATTGGCCAAGCCTAGCACAAGTTATGCAAAAATTCCTGTTACAATCACTGAATCTATCAAATTAATCTTTTATTTACGTCGTATCTGCACTGTGTTGTTTGATGAGGGAATTTGCGGGCATACGCACTCATAAACAGCTCTGGCGTTTTCAGCGCTGACTAATGTAATAGATTCCTAAATTGAACAGAAGCGTGCTTGATTGGTTATAAGGCTCAACGCTGCACAAAACAATGCGTAAAAGCAATCTGATGTATCTAAATGTAATTCTGCGAATTTACACTTTTCATCCATTTTCACATTTTATTTTAATTGCGACAGACATAATACGTTGTTTAATTGTGCAGGGGCATTTTTTGCCCATTTCTCTTGAATTTATGGGGTATTTTTGTTTATTTTGGTGGCATTTTTTGCTACAAGCCCTCGTTAATTTCCGACCCTAGTATTAATAAATACATTCCTGGATGTTTACCTTAATAGATAATTTATCATGACTCTCATTTGTCACAACTTCTGGAAAGCGCTCTGAATCCAATCTGCTGTGCTCTTTATAATGCTCCAGATCCTGGTTCTCCCTGATCTCGTCCACTGGTTTGGATGAGAGTGTCCATCTTCTCCATCTTTTATTGTAAAGCTTGAGGTTTACACCAGCACTCTCTTGCGTGGAGAGGTTTTCAAAGGAAAAGCAGGAGACCCCTGATGAATAAAGATTAATATCAAACAATATTATATGCTGCATTGTGTATGTTGCTAGTCACTGAATGACTGATAACTGAAGAAGTAACACTGACATGCTGATTTTCAGCAGCTGTGCAACTATGGATGAAAATGACCTTTTATGCAAATAAACACAGTTTTTCTCACATCCTGCAGTGACAAGCGCGTGTCCAAAGTCCTTCTTTCACAGGAGCGGGTGAAACATGCTCAGAATTCCTCATGGTGCTGGACGGGGGAGTGTGAGGGCAGGGCAGTGTTTTGACAGGGGTAACACAGAGTTTCTGTTTGCTCACTTTTTCCTGTATCCTTCTCAATCAAGTTCTTCCAATGTAACTTTTATAGTATGTATGTCAGTATCTCCAGAGTAATCTGATATTAATGTCAGAATATCCTTTAATAAAAGCTTGAGAACTTGCACGTCACACACAACGGGCTGCTTTCTTCCTGCCTGGCATTATAACTATGTGAAATGTCCTCAGGTCTGTCACATTTATTTTCAACATGCTGACAGAGACCGCAGGGTACAGTTAGTGTACATGAGCCAAAAAATCTTCTGCATGGGTAGCTACTTGATGAGCAAAAAAAACTCATGTGAGTTTAGATAATAAAAATTATTAATATTCATTACATATACACTAGTCAGCAGCTAGTTTTGTGGTCCAGGGTCACATTTATGGGTCAGTGACACACACTAGTTTTGTCTGGATCTTATATTAAAAATCCACTTCATACAGTCAATGACTTAAACGCATATGTCCTGTGATGAAATGCTTTTACAGTTATAGATTTTTGCACTTCTAAAAATATAGGTGGTCTATATGAAAAGAGTTATGAATACAAGGTATGAAATATTTAATTACATTTAATTTTAAAGAACATTTACATACAACATATTTTTGTGCTGTATAAAAGCCATACTATAAAATAAAAATAATACACAATCAACAATTAACAATAAAATCGGAGGCCTGAACGCTATTAAACGCCACAGAATAATAATAATAATAATTATAATAATGTCAAAGTGAAAATGTAACAAGAGCATTTTACAGTATTATGAGTTAGCTATTACTTTACCTCAGTTTGAGGGTTGTGAGAAAATAATTTTTAGATTCAGAAATTATGAAAGGAAATAACTATAGGTAAATCGTATTCCGTATTTAGACGACTGAACGAAAAACATGCCAAAAAATGTATGACTTACCACTGGATGGCAATTCCTGTAAGGCAAATTTAATCTGAATAACTGCAAAAATTCCTAAGAAAACATGTGCTCTCGCCGGCAGTGCCATAACCAAATATATTTAATGTCTTCTATGTACATTTAAATGAAGGGAGAAGCCAAATTAGTTGTTGAACTGCACGCGACCGAGGCGCGTAATGCGTCACGTTCGGCTTCTAACACACCCACGCGAGACTGTCCAGTGACGTGCATATGAGGAGTTCATGAGAGTTTACAATAAAATAATATTTTCCGCATCTGTCACTGAAGAATGACGATGAAAGCTTCCTCAGCAGTAGAGTAGTATTAATTTTGGTAACTATAGCATTTTAGTAAAAACTACAATACCACAGTAAAATTGTTGGCTAATAGGCCTATGTAGGATATAGAGGACTATATGCAAGGACATTAGACCTCATTTAGATCACAAATATTTGTCATCTTTATTCTAGTGCACTCCAAAAATGTACTTTAAACATTATATACTTCCTTACCTCAGATGTAATTGAAAGAGTTTTTTTGCACAGTGAATGTGGAAACACGAAGCACAGTGTTTTTCTTTGTAATAACACTATTAAATAAGGTATTTAACCACACTGAGCATATCACTCTGGAGTCAACCATGTTTCCTAAACCTTAACAGCAGACTTTGTGTCAGCATAAACAGAGCCATATTAAACAGTGGTTTAGCAAAGCTTAAAGTAGTTTAACAGACATTACAGACATTACAGACATAAAACTCAACTTCCACCTTTCATTTGGATTCATCTGAGCACTTGAACGTGATTTCGTCCTTGTACGGCTGAATGCGGTTATGTGAGAATGCGTGTGCTTGTTTGAAAGGCAGTAAGAGCTATTGGCTTACCGTTAGGAAACTGGTTCCTGTGAGAAATGAGTGGATTAGGGGAGTGTGACATGTCTCATAGAGCTGAGAGGATTCTCTGACCCTTTGGTTTGGAAAAGTCAGACAGCCCTCTTCTTAAGGATGTTAGGTCAATTCAAAATTCAAGGCTTTAGTAAAGTGGTTTAAATCCAATGTATTCCACCCATTCCACTCTGTTTGCTAAAATTTAATTTTTGGAAAAAGGAAGTCTGAAGGTGAATTCTAAATCAGACCGAAACTACTGAGGGTCAAAACCCATTTCCTGTGTTTTGCCTAAACTACCTTTTAAGAGCAGTCATATGATGTAGTGACATATAATACAAAACTAAAGAGACCTAAATAGTGTTTACTGATAATATTTTCAGCCTAGTCAGGTAG